>NW_008342276.1:6461796-6524792 GCF_000622305.1 Nannospalax galili | reverse complement strand
AAGTCAGACAGGGTTTTATGAGGGAGGTGGACAGGAAGCCCCAGCCCTACATGAAGATTTGTTGGCAATTGATTGATGCTAGGAGAAGGAGAGTCAGTTTTCCTCGCTGATGTGACACTAGGTTGAACAGACTCCAAAGGATAGATCAACATCCAAGAACATTTAAGAAACACAGAACAGGGGCTGGAGAGATGACTCAGTAGTTAGAGCATTGGCTGCTCTTGCAGAGGACCTGGGTTCAGTTCCCAGCACCTACATGGTAGCTGACAACCATCCACAACTCCAGTTCTAGGGGATCCAACAACCTCTTCTGACCTCCACAGGCATTGCATGACATGGGTGCACTTACCAACATGCAGGCAATACACATATGCACATAAAATAAAAATAATAGATAAAAAAATTTTAAATAAGTAAAATAAAACAAGAAAACTATCTTTCTCTCCCCCCAGAAGCCATCAAAGGTCCATAGCTCCTCAACTGTGTATGGGATCATGACATTTGTCTTCCTGTTTAACTTAGATCTTTTTTGCTTACAACTAATCAATAGTTTGTAAACTATCAATCAAATAGTTTCATAATAACTAGCTTCTTGTTGGAATTGGATAAACGGTGGCTAGTGAGAACTCTGCAATGACTTACTACTGCTCATTTCTTCATGGGACCATGGAAGAGGAGTTTCCGTACAGCCAAAGGAACATGAGACACCTATGAACAGGTGGTCAATTGAATCTCTTTAAGTGTGCCTATCTTGTCTTTCAGAATGCCTTATTGGCATGTATAGAGAAATACTTTTAAAGAATATTTTATTATTTTTATTTTATGTGTATGAGTGTATTGCCTGCATGTATGTGAGTACACCCATGTCATGCAATGCCGCGGAGGTCATAAGACAGTGTCGGATTCCCCTGGAACTGGAGTTAAGGACAGTTCATAGCTGCCATGTGGGGATTGGGAATTGAACCCGAGTCCTCTGCAAGAGCATTCAGTGCTCTTAACTGCTGAGCCATCTCTCTAGCCCCAGAAATGGTTTGGGGAATGTTGATTTCCTCAGTACTAGAGAATTCCAGAACTTAATATTTTATTATTTATTCTTTAAAGATGTCATACATTTATACAATGGAATAGGATCCTATCCATACCTTAGTTTTCTCCTCTGATTCCCTCCAAATGTTGCCACCATGTGTGCTTCTAAACTTCCTGCCCTCCTTCTTTTTATAATAGCTCACTGAATTCTGTTTGTACTGCACATATGTGTATGGGCGTGCAGCCATTCATCGGAACATGGGCAACCTACCAGAAGCCATACAACAACAAGAATAGAACCTATCCCTCAGTTGGGGATGGGGTCTCATGAGGCCTTTCTCCAACCAAGATGAAATTTTGCCTGGTTTGATCTTCTGTAACAACAGCTGCTTTGAGTTCATGTACGTAGTAATCATGTCATATTCAGAAGACAACATTCCTTCCTCCCCAGCAAGTTACAATACACAAGTTAATATTTCAAAAGAAGTTCTGTGAAATAAACTGAGCAGCTGTGACGATTGAAGTTCATAACAGAGTTCTCCATGCAGTGAGGATGTTTTTTATTTTCCCCAACCTATTGGAAACTCAAGTTGTAAAATACAGTGACAGATGTGAGGATCCACTCTAGAGGATCTCTGATCTTATCAGAATTATTGTGTCTCCATGATAAATTTGCCTGTTAGTAAATTCAAAACCAGTTGTCCTAAAGCTATAAAAGCTTAGGATGCTATTAAAAATGAGTATACCATAGGGGATTTGTTAGAAAAAAAATGCTGCATTTAATTAAGTATTCCTGGTTATCTAAGCCTCCCACTCACACAGTAAAAGCGGTTTTTGGATGCTGCAATGGTCCGGTCATCTGCATTGTAGTTGAAAAGCAAATGAAGTCCAAATGCTACTTGCGAAGAAGGGAGGAATAAGTCCCTGGCTGTTGAGGATGTTGAGTCATTTGTCATTCTCGCCACGAAGGGGAGCAAGTGGCTGGGATGGAAGAATAAGCTAAATGGAGACTATATCCCTTCTATCTAGTTTTTCAATGGTTCTTAGATACAGGTTACAGAGCAGAACTGAATATTACAGACTCTTGGTTTTCTATTATGATACACATTTAGAGGCAAGGATGCCAGCTTTGCAATGAACTATGTAAACTCAGAAAGGATTTAATGAGTAAGCACTTTCATCTTTGGTTTCCTGTTTTTTCATTAAAAAAATGTGCTCTGATTTTCCAGTTGTTAGCAGTTCTTCCCTTGGCTATTCGTGTTATCTTCATGGTTAATCAAGGCTTGTATAAATTTTCTATAAGAACAGGCACACAGAGTTTGTTTTCTTCTCCAAAGCAAAATGGTTGACATTGGTACCTATATAAATTCATCCTGATGCAAGTCAGGTTTTCACAGTCTTGAACTTTCACAACTTGATACAAAAAAGGACACAGATGATGTCTGCTTCTCTGTTTGTTTTTCTTACTCACTTCTCTGAGCTTTTTCCATTGTCAGACTCCTGTAGGATGACACTGACTAGAATACCATGTTTTCCTTACATTGGAGAATTTGACAATGGACCGTGTAATCCAAATAGACTGAAGCTGTGAATTGTTTTATTTTCCAGTGTGTGAAAAAACACCAATAAATCAGGTGTAGGAATCATTTATTATAAGAAAGCTTTTAAACATGCAAAAATTATTTATAAAAGATTTTATTGGTTCTATCTCATTAGGTGTTTTCAATAGATATTTCAGTTTAATGGTTCTCCAATTTTAGTATTTCAGAATTACTGGGAAGACTTGTTAAACAGTAGATGCCTCTGTTCTTCTTCAAGAATTTCTAATTCAGCTCTAGGGTTGTTCTTGAGACTTTATATTTTTTCATGGACATGCTTACTATATAATGGTCTGAGAATTCAAAGACAAGATTGGAAGAGATAATACACAGAAACTATACAGAACTCTAAGGACCATCAACTTCACATAACAATGGCAGACACAATGGCAATGATAATGTACAATGCTATAATGCTACACAATAGTTATAATGTATTCTAGAATGTACAGAGAAGTCCCTGTTTACAGCTGTTACCTGTAAGACAGGTTCAGTCTGTATTCACTGTAATGTATCAAATTTGTCAATTACTGGATATAAAAACATTATATGTATATATATATTTCAAAATCATGAACAAGCATTTTATCAAACCTGTTGTCCATGCTGCTGCTTTTTACCTGGGCACCAAAATCTGAGAGTTGCTGCTCTGGTATTAATGTTCTATTTTTGCAAATCCCCTATTCAAAGCCAGTGTGCCCATGCCTTACTCCACAGGTACAAGTCATATTGGCTACTGACCATGCACAGCTGTAACTCATGGGAATTCCTCATAGGCTTTATGAATTATCTCTTTCAAATTGTGACCCTTCAAAGCTTTAGCACATAACAAGTATTGGCTGAAAGCAATAGAACATTTGACAATTTGAAATTCTCTAAAGGGTCATCCCAGGGTCCATGGACACTATAGCATTTGTTGAAGTTTCAATTTCACCTGAATTTTGAAGAGGCCAGTTTTTGTCTCTGCTTACAGTTATGTCTCCCCAAACCACTCCCTAATAAACATTTATTTTTTTAAAAAAAACATGTCAATTCAAAGCCAGCCTGGTCTACATAGTGAGTTCCAGGACAGCTGGGGCTACAGGGAGACCCTGTATCAAAAATACCAAATAAATAAAAAAATGAGAAAATAAACAAATAAACCATGCCTCTGAATATGTTTCTGTAGTAATCATTATAAGACAGTGCCAACTAAATTTTTCAACAAATTTATTTGAATTGTTACTTTAGGAAACATAGCTCATGTGTCCCAGAAGGAACATAGACTCTTTTTCTGTCCACCATTATGGAACATAAAACCTTTGATCATTTTGCCAGAGAGACATGTTATTCACCTCAGTGTTGATGTATGAGACCCTCTTCTATACCTTAAAATTCCTCATAAACATTACAAAGAGACTCCATATGAAAGAACTTATATTCTTTAAAAGTAAAGACTTCCCTGATCAAACTAGTCTTCCTGTTCATGATAAGTCAATAATTAAGATGTAAGATAATCTGAAATTTTCTATCTTCTAACTCAGAACTTGCAACAGGGAATGTTGACAAAAGAACAAAATATGCTATTTTAAGACATAAAAGCACCTATAAAACTTTTATGCTCTTTCTGTTTCTCCTCATATTATAAAAGGATTTTACAATAACAAACATGTTATTTGGAAGAATAGATAATGCTGATAATGAAAGCAAGATAAGGTTACAGGGGAAAGATAATTTTATTTTAATAAAACATCGTTCAGAATATAAATAATTCTATGCAGTGCCACTGTCTCCCGGTTTTCTATCTTTTAAAGCCATTTAAGTCTTTCTTTGTTTATGATTCAAATTACTGAAGCTTACAGTTTTTTGATTGACTGAAAAGTAAAAATTAATTACTAAAGTCCCTTTGAATAGATTAAAATGTGCAACAACTTATCCATTGGTTTTCTGAGCAAAGAAAGAGCAGTATAAACCACCCTTTCTTTACAACTTGTTTAGCCTTAGGATCCCACTTCTCTTTTTAGTTTACTGCATGGTGGAAACCCCCTGGTTTACCAAGAAAATGCATAAAATGGAAGAAATTGTTTTCACACACTGTTCATCTTTCAAAAGAAACACTTCCTTATTCAAAGACACAGGAAGAAGCAGATGATATATTCAAAGATGAAAAGTATGGGCAGAGTAATATATAAGAAGAAAAAAATCCTACAGAGGGGTAAGATAGGAATCAACAAACAGGACTTGAGTCCAGGTAGTTACTTTGGCCTATTCTATTTGCTTTTGTGGTAATGTACCTTAAACCAATACTATTGTGAGAAATGCCAGCAACTCATGATAGATTGTTAGGTTAGGACATAGAACCCTCTCAATCCATCATATATCTAAGAAAATGTCCTTTGTCCAGTGGATATACCAAGAAGGTGGAAGGGCAAGACCATGACTAAGTGTCAGATAATTTGGGATCTCATCTACTCTAACTCCACATATCTACCTGGTGGCACTCCATGAGTAGTAGCTCCATCCACGCAAGTGGAAGTGGGCACAATACACGATGCCAACAGTGAAGTCAGTTTACAGGAACCAAATACTGGACTAAGTCCTGCCAAGGAAACTTATGGGACTATTCCACTGCTGGCTCTGGCTGGCTATGGGAAGGCAGCCAAAGCAAAATGATTTGGAACAAGTGACTACATGACAAGAAGCATGAGATGTATGTCTGTAAGACTTGCAGCTCTGTAACTTACCTATACCAGTCCAGGCAGCAGGTACCTTAACCCCCGAGAGTCACTGAAATTGGGAGTAGGTGCAGTATATCAAACAAGAAAATAAGATATAGGAGTCCTGCACAAGGATACTCACTCTGCAGTCTCTTATTATTTAAAAGTTGGCCAATTGTGAACTTTTGTGTGCATCTGTTGTATAAGGAGGATTCACTGGTGAGAGCTGAGGTATGCATTAGCTTTCTCTCTACTTCCTGCCCCATTCTGCGATTTTCCACAAGTCTTAGGTATAAAGGTTCCACTGCAGATATGTCACCTAGGCTGGGCATCTCTCAGATGTATAGTGTCTGTGTCTAACCAGTTGTAGAGTTCTGCAGGCTGACTAGACTTCAGTAGATGTATGTGCACCAAAGGACATTTGGATACAAATGTTTGGTGGGATAGGACTTAACATGTATAGTGGAATACATGATGTCTGGTGGGGGTGGGGGTCATCAGTGGGAGAGGGAGGTTTAAATTTGATTAAGAAATGTATGAAATGTACAAAAGTTCAATAAAAAAATTTAAAAATTAAATTTTTAAAAAAATAAGAAAATATGTGCTTGGTACATATATACCAATTAAAGGAAAAGTCACCTTAATGCTGAATTTGGTACTTGATGCATAACTTTAATATCCAACTGATTTTTGTTAAGACTCACTTATTTACTAAGATATTTAGAAAATAGAATATAAGATATGTTCTCTGTTATATCTCAGATATCTCATATCAAGGGAAATGTAATACCAACAAAATTATCATATTACAAGACATTACTAGATAGAGAAAATTATGAATAAAATTTTAAAAGTGAAGCACTCCTTCAGAAATACATCAGTCACATCTTATAGATGCTGCTTGACTTGTAATATTTGTACCTGCAGTGCTCACTGAGCATTTAATACATGCAGGATGCTGTGCCAGGTCTTCAAATGTAATGACAGAGTAAATTGGAATGCACTAGAATTAGTGTCTGCTGCCCTGTGAGGTTAAAGTATAATTCCAATATCTAGTTGCCTCTGACAGCATTCCTACAGGAGAGTGAGCTATACTGGATATATTTCTTAGAAATTCCACAGTTATTGGGAAGCAGGTAATTAAAATATTTTATTTATTATTTTCATTTTATGTGTATGAGTGTATTGCCTGCATGTATGTACATGCACCTGTGTCAGTGCAATGTCTGCAGAGGTCAGAAGAAGGCATTGGATTACCTGGAACTGGGGTTATGGGCAGATGTTAGCTTCTGGATGGGTGCTGAGAACAAACTTGGGTCCTCTGCAAAAACTCCCAGTGCTCTTAATGGCTGAACCATCTCCAGCTGCCAGCAGTAGGTAATTTTACCTACCATCTTTATTATTTGCCTAAATATATCATAATATATAACTAGTGTTCTTCCTAGCACTGCTTGGCAGAGACCAATAATAACAGGTACCATTTGTGTTCCCTCTGTGACAGATTCCAAGTTGGATAGTGATGTCTTTTAATTTTAACAACAATAGTTTGTGCCAAAAAGGATGATCTGCATTCTCCATCTAAGCAGAGACTCAGGAGTTAAGTAAATGTGCAAATATCAGAGTGAAGGAAATAGGATGAAATCTTATTTCTGACTGGTTCCTGGGCAAACCGATGTCCCATTCTTGACAGTGCTGAGTGTTACTCCCTCAGTCCTCCCACCTTCTCTATCTAAGATTTGATTTCTATTTTCTCAAGCTCACCTTCCATGCTGCTAGAACTGGTTTAGTCCAGCATGTGTAGTTAAGAACACCACTCTTTTATAGATATGTTTCAAATATAAAAAGTAAAAACAATTGCAAAGATAATTATTTTTTAAAGTATATACTGTGGTGCAATCCTTTATTAATTGGAAAAATATCTGATCAGTCAGAAGAGAAAATAATAGTAAACTAATATATCTATACTGGTACAAACACCGGCTGAGTATCACCATGTTTTCCACATACCTGTGCCGTTACTGTCACACTTTGGAAAAATCTCATATAAACAGCTTGTTTTGCAGTCACAGATCCATAATGAGCTGTTAGAAATCCATAGGTAAGTACCTCTCATGATATCTGGATAGATAGATGATAGATAGATAGATAGATAGATAGATAGATAGATAGATAGATAGATGATAGGTAGATAGAATAGATAGATAGATAGATAGATAGATAGATAGATAGATAGATAGATAGATAGATAGATAGATAGATAGATAGATAGATAGATAGATAGATAGATAGATAGATAGATAGATAGATAGATAGATAGATAGATAGATAGATAGATAGATAGATAGATAGATAGATAGATAGATAGATAGGTAGATAGATAGATGATAGATAGATAGATTTTTTTTTTGGTCTTTTTGAGACAGGGTCTCCCTGTAGCCCCAGCTGTCCTGGAACTCACTATGTAGACCAGGCTGGCCTTGAACTCAGAGATCCGCCTGCCTCTGCCTCCTGAGTGCTGGGGTTAAAGGCTTGCGCCACAATGCCCGGCAATATTTGTATATTTTATCTTTAGTGGTTGGAAACGTTTTCTTGGGCATATTCTTTTTAATGGAGTATCTTATCTATTGGTATTTACAAATGGATTCAAAAGCCTAAAATAATTTTATTAAACAATGTGGACACAGTTCACTAAAATATGAACAATGAATGGCTAGTGCCTAAAACAAAGTCCTGAGTTTGAGACTGCACATTGTATAACAAAGCTAACCATTTTTTTTATTTTTTAAAAAAGCCATAATGTTATGTAAGTCACAGGGAATATGCTCATATGTTCATTAGGAGTTAAGATTTGCAACAAAAATATAGGATAAAAGAAAATAGTGTTATATTCAAATATAAAAATCAACTATCATGTGCTAAAAATGTGTAAACCTCCCTTTTTTAGGTAAGAAAATTGAGGTACTGAGGCATGGCAGACAGGATCTAAAACTCAGGGATTTTATTTTTCTATTCATGCTCTTGACTTCAGTATTTTATAATTCTTCATCACATGAAGGCTCAGAAATTATAATATACATGGCTTGAAACTGAAAATGCTAATCAGAATTCTTTAATAAAGTCCATTTCAATAAGAAAATGTATTTCTTGTCTTAAGTGAAGGATTATTTAAAATGTATCACTGGGCACTTTCCCAGTCTCATATATGAACTGCATTTCAAGAGTTCAAGACTGATAATTTTTTCAGATGTCACATGTATGAAGCTTCCCTGATCGCTCTATAAAGGTATATTTAGGTCTCTCCTTCCATGTTTCTATTACCATTTGTAATGCTTATTGCATTTATTATTTATCAGAGAATAAACTCATTTTCCACTTATGTCGTATGGTATGGTATGTTATTTTCTGGTATGGTGTGTTATTCCTGACACCCTCTGTGTTTATGCCCCATATATAATAGAAAACTTGGAAGTATTTTGAGAACACATGATTGAATAGTAAATTACTGATTATTTTTCTGTCAATAATAACAGAAAACCCAACTCAAGTTGTATAGAACAATAAGGGAACTATTTCAGGTCACATGATATGTGTGTGGTGTAAGAGGGATCTGTCTGCACTCAGGAAATAATTGATATAAACCATTTCTTCCAGCTCTTCACTTCCTTAGGCCCTGCCAGCTTTCACATAAGGTTGACTTCCCTAAATGATCACCGTATGCATGTCTATAATTTCCACAGCATATAAATGTTTTATGTATCCAGTAAAAATAATAAGTTTTTTTTTCAACTCAACTAACAGATTTCCTAGCTTTATTCTTATTAGAATGACCTAAGTAAACATGGCCAGGAAAGTGTTGTTGTTGTTGTTGTTTTCCTGCTCAACTTAAGGCTAGTCAAAGGTAAAGTTCACTGCCCTAACCTGATATGCATGTAGGAGATTAGAATTAGCTTATCCCTCCAATACCCCCAGAACCCAGAAACGGTAGTGTGTCTTTCCAACTCAACTGTATGTTAATATATGATGATGAAAGCATAATTCTTTATGACATGACTCTCAGAGGCAATCAAAGTCCATCATATTTAAGAATGAATTTTACTTCTCTGCACAATTATATTGGGTCATTTTTGATAGTTATCTCAGTCTCCATGTACTGCTGTAACAGAATTCTGGAGACTTGGTCATTTATATTGAGCATAACATTGATTCCTAAGCCCTAGAAATTAGGAAGTCGAAGATTAAGACATGGGTATCTGACAAGGGCCTTCTTCCTCTATCATCACATGGAGGAAGGCCCAAGAGTGACAGCCACAAGAAGGTGAAGACCATCTCTTTATAGAGAACATAGTCCCATGCTAGCAGCATCTTAATACAGTGACAGTGGCAATTTAATGCTACCATTTATTTGGAATAGTTAAGCAGAGCAGGAGGAGAATCATGACACTCTACCCACATTTCCAACTGTTACAGTGATAACTAGCAGGCACCTGATGCTATATTCTATATCTTAGGGTAATTCTATCCATTCCTCTGCAGTTCAGTGAGCTACAGCAATTCTCAAGAGTCTTCACTTAACCAACAATCTCAAAACAGTTACCCCTAGCAACTGGCCCAAGGATTCCTCCCCAAATCAAGAGATCCAAATTTCCCAGGGGGTGTCTGGGACAGACAGGAAATTGTTATTAACCAAATGACTCACATGCTGAATCACAAAACAAGAACCATTTGGGGAAAGGTCGCCCCTCTTGCATATAACTACAGAATGTGTTTCCAGTTAAACAGACACCCAGAGGCCCTTGTGAGAAGAAGCCAAGACTGGCCAGCCGCATCCTAGCAGCATCACCGAAGCTGGAATGCCTATGGCTCACAATTCAAGCATTCCACCCTTACTTTTACAGCCTTGAAATTCTCAGGGATATGTCCTTTGGGAAATACCAGACAGAGTGTAGGGAACTTCCCTGATGCCAGGAACCCAGATCATGAATGGAAATTTCAAGGGAAAGGCTGGCAATTCTTTATAGAGGTGGCATTTCAAGCACCTCCCAGAGACTCAACAGACAATTATTTAACTTCCTTTCTCCTTCCTAATAATTCTCACATGATTTCTCGCCATTCTGTTGGTAGATATTTATATGTACTTTGATTCAAATATTCTGATGTTTAAAGGGATAAGTGAAAAATTAGCTCAATAAAAGATAAAACTGAAATTAAGAGAAAATTAAAAGCTGTATGTTATTTTTCATCCTCTATGATACAGTGTTCACTATTTCCCACTTTGAGCATATCCACTAAGAGTCCTCAGACCTAATCCCCCATCTTATTGTTCCACTGTCCATTTATGTATATTTTCACTTAAATAATGTATACTTATTGAAAACCTATTATGGGCCACATGTTCAAAGTTACCTGTATTAACCGACTATGTTGCTTTCTGATCTCACAGAACCATATCTAAAGCAGTGGTCCTCCTACTAGTTTTGTAAGAAAGGGCACTGCTGGGTGTGGTGGAGCACACCTGTAGTACCAGCTCTTGGGAGGCAGAGGCAGGCCGATCTCTGTGACTTCAAGACCAACCTGGTCTACATAGTGAGTTCCAGGCCAGCTGTGGCTGAAGGGAGACCCTGTCTCAAAAAGAAAAAAAAAAAAAAAAAAAAGAAGAAAGAAAGAAAGAAAGGGCACTGATGGAGCAGAGGTCTAATGGAGTTGGGCATCTGTGTTATTGTCATAGGATCCTTAGTTTCTCACTGGACTAGGACCAACTCTCAAGGATTAAATGTTCCCTTGACTGCAGGCATCTCAAAAACCTAGGCTATCTTTGCATTTTTCTTTTTTTGCTATTCTTGATTGTTTATGTTAACAGTGCTACAAAGTACTTTGAAAGTTAAGCAAGTACACTACTGTTTAGTTATTTCCCCAGCACACTACCTGAACAATTATGTAGTGAATTACATGCACAACTACAAAGATCAGGAAAAAAAAAGAGAGATAATAAAGCTCCTGGCACAAAACTTCCCATTATATGTTCAGTTAACATTTCTGGCTAGGATTCTTACTATGGCTTAGATTTCTGTCTTCTGTAAACTGAACTGTGTGGATGCATGCTTATTTATTTTACTGATATTAAACTTTCTAGCCTTACCTCAAGCCTAGACTTCATTTAAGACACATGTTTTAGAAAACCTAGTTATTTCAGCTTTTTTCCAGGTACTTCACACATTTATCTTTGAGCCCCAAAAAGTAAATTTAGGGGCTCTTATTCCGTGTTCTTTATACCCAATTTGACTGATATTCTCCCCAGTTAAGCATGAGTGTCTACGAGGCTGATAGAGATTCATGAAGTATCCACATTTAAAGATTCAGCTGGTGTTGAAAGGGTGACCAAGCCAGGGAAAGGAGGGAGAGCCAGAAAAGGGATTTTTTTCCTCTCTCTTTCTCTTTCCATAGAGCAGAGACCTTTACAATGAACCACAGTGTGTGAACAGAGCTGCGTGCTATGATACCATTTACCAATAATAGATGACTTGTGCTGCCCAGACTTCACAGGCCAACGAGAACATCAAGCTACAGAAGGAGTGCTCTGAGACTGACATGCATTAAAAAAGGATGAAAAATAAAATTGTCTATGGCCATTGTTGGCATATTTACTCCTTGTTTGGGGATTCCCATGGCAACAAAATACTCTTACTGCTACCAGAGGTGGGATGTTTTAACTGCAGAATGGTGTGATAATGACCCAGGATCTGAACCTTATCTGCGTGCAACCACCCCCTCTAGTGATGGTTTGGTGAATGGCCAGGTTTTTCCTAGTATCCTCTGGCATCAGGCTCTCATCACCATATGTTATTGCTCTTAACTTAAAAATCATAATATTGTTATATTAAATTAGCATGACTTATTTTTAAGAGACTTCTAAAACTTCATTTTTCTGGGTCATTTAATTCCTGTTTTCTGAGATTTTTTTCCATATTTTAAAGGAAGCCTAGGAAATATCCAACTTGCTAGAAGGATGGCATATTCACAGGCTTGCATACATTCTCCCTACTTAGAAAGCCAGATAAAGTAGAAAAACAATTGGAAAGAGTGGCTAGACTCTCTGGGATCACCGGTCTTGTTTGGCCAGGAGATTGACTGTGATACATTTGCCATCTTGGGGCTCTTTGGGCATGATATTGCTTCTCTGCTCTATCACCTTACCCTACCGCCCCTTGACAACATCCAGGGTGTAAATGACTGACACAGAAAACTATCTCTATTGGTGCAGTAGTAGCATTTTCACCTAGGAGGTAATCAACAGCTAACTAGTTGGATTTAAAGCCCTTTCAATGGGAGGGAGCTCATGTGTGGCACCGTGAACATAGCCAAATACACATGGCTGGAGAGGTCATAGATCGTAAAGAAAACTATCACTATCATATCTCTAGACAAATGAAATTTCTTAATGTGGATCTTTATATTCACAGACGAGTATACCATATACCACTCATTAAAGAAACTTCTTTTTGCCACAGGCTCTTATAGTGTCCTACAACTGTGCAGTCACAGAGAATCTATGTCTGAGAGATGCCCAGCCCTAAGTGACACATCTCCAATGGAACCTCTACACCTGAGGCTCAAGGAACATAACAGAACAGGGGGGGTACGAAGAATATTACTACATCCTTCAACTCTGACCAGTGAAGCTTCCTCATGCAAGAGTGTGAGGCACACAGAAGATCACAACTGGCCACGTTTTAGAGTATAAGAGACAACAGTGTGTACCCCAGATAGGACTTCTATGTTAAACCTCACCCACCCATGATTCAGGGACCATTGTGGAAAAAGGGGCAAAAAGATTGTATGAACCATGGTTGGTGCATGAATATAAGGAAACAGAGGCTTTCAGGTCTCTGGGAACTTTCTCATATGAACTTGCAACATGGTGACAGCATGCATAAGACCTATGCTGATTCAATCAGACAAAAACCCAACATAGAACTGGGGAAATGGGCAGCAGGCCCCAGCCTTCACCAAGGAACTATTGGTAACTGATTACTGAGGTGAGGGAGAGTAGATCTTCTTTAAAGGAATGACTCTAGATAGGCTGACCAGACTCCAGTGGGTGAACTTGTACATCTAGGTATAAATGCTTGACCAGATAGGCCTTAACATATATGCAGAATGTATGAAATTTGTTGGGGGGGTGGGGAGAGCAGAAAGAGGGAAGGGTTCTAAATTTGATTAAGATCTATTATATAAAAATGTACAAACCTCAAAAGTAAAAATAAAATAAATGAATAAACTTTAAAAAATTAAAAATAGTTTCTATGAGGTCCTACCTCCACCCACGAGCACTACATAGGGGCAAAGTTTTTTCTGTTTTTTTGTTTTGTTTTGTTTTTATGGGGGGAGGTGCCCCGGCTTCTTTGTTTTACCAGTTCCATCTGTGTGAAGATAAGTCAAAGGTCCTACTCAACCGTGGCTGACTTCACTTGGAAGCACGGAGGAAATGGTTCCTCTGAATGGACTCTCCTCTTTGTAGGCTGGGTAGTGGTTCAAGGCCATCTGGTGGGGTCTCCATGGCCTCCCTGAACAAGAGGACAGGTGACTCACCACAGTTACAGGACATTTTGAGAGATGCTCCATAGTCCCCTGGAACTTAGTCGACCTTGGAGGGCATGGAGAAAAACCTGTACTTTAAGATTAAGTCCCTCTGACCAGATTAGTATAGGCCTCAAAGTATGGCTGTTAAACATCCAAGAGGTTAGTTCCACCAGTCTGGAACTTTTAATTACCATGTGCTATGTATATAAAGCTTGGGCAAACACCAAACATTCTCAGATAAACCTCAGTTAGACATATATTTTGTTCCTTAAACTAGTTGACTAAACTATGACCTTAGAAAATCTAAGATTCTGTGTATATTATGTTTGTCTCATCCTTTATATATCATAGCAAACCTACACAGAACTTCATCACTTGCTTAGGTTTTCTCATTTTTTTCTGTTTTGGAAAATAGCTCCATTCCCATGTCCTTTTAACATCTTTTATATTATCATTTTCTTTTGTAATAATTATGATACATAATAACATTAATAAATTTTCCATCTGTTATAAGCATTCTTTTTCTGGGGGATAGTAAAGCAATGCTTATGCCCTTTTAAGGTTCTAATCAAACCAATGTTTGATTAACGTTTTACTGGGGAACCAATGAATTTACTAAGCTTACTCACAGAGATGACTGAGGGGTCGCTGAGGTATATGAGTGACCTGAGGGTATACACCCTGGAAAACCTTCACCCAGCATGGATCAAGCCTTCTCTTCCTAGCTTTCCCCAGATTATATACTTTAGCCCTCCTCAAATCCAGGAGACCATATGTGATTAGGGCTCAATTACATATATACCTGGATACTCCAGTAAGGGGCCACTGACTCTCCTTGGCCCTCCTTTAATGAATGGGGCAAAATTTTAATATGAGACTAAAGGGATCATTCAAAATCCAACGCTAGCATCTATTGAACTGTACATGTGAACGTAAGTTAGTTAACACTAATATTAGAGCAAGTATTATGATAGTTAAAACAAGTAAGGAACACCAGAAAACCTGCACTTAAAAGTTGTGGCCCCTGGGTCTGGTGAGATGGCTCAGTGGATAAAGGTTCTTGCTGCCAAATTTGATAAGTCTGACAATTTGAGTTTGATCCTTGTATCTCAAGCAGTGGAAGGATAGAAACAAGTCTTGTACACTGACCCCTTGATCTCCACATGCACAGTGCAGCACACACACCCCACCCTACACAAGAGATAAATGTGGTATTTTTAAATATTTTTGTTTATTATTTTTATTTTATGTGTATGAGTATATTGTCTGCATGTTTGTGAGTGCATCCGTGTCATGCATGCTGAGGAGGTCAGAAGAGGGCGTCGGATTCCCCTGGATCTGGAGTTAGGATGGTTTGTAAACGCCATGTGGGTGCTGGGAATCAAACCGGGGTCCTCTGCAAGAGCAGTCACTCTCTTAACTGCTGAGCAATCTCTCCAGCCCCATATGTTGTATTTTTAAAAGGTAAGCACCCTCGATAAGGAAATAACATGAAAGAATTAGATCTGAAAACCAACCTGGGTCCATTTGCATCACCAACATAAAGATTCAAATGGTTAGAGAACAGTTTCATGCTTTTAAAAAGCTTAGTGAAGAAATCCTAGACTTCACTTATCATTGATCATACTGAATTGTCATTTCATTTTATATAGAAGAACTTTTTATTTTACTGATCTCAAAGTCAATGAGCACATTTCATAAAATTCAGCCTCGGTAATCCCCTCAGCCCTTGGATTCAGAAAACTTTCCACACTGTGGTGGTTCTGGTTTCTCATCTACCTCCTCTTCCTCTCTACTCCTTGGTGCTGAATGCCATGAACAGATTTCATAAGAATTTCTTTTGTTTTTCTTAAGTTTTGTTTTTGTTTTCAAATCTCTGTGTTTCTATCTTATTTCTCTGTTTTTTTTATTACCTATTTATTTTCTGAAAGATGTCTGATTTTGGTGGTAATAGTGGCTTGACACAGGATTTTTTATATCAGAAATCATTTGAATCCTACCTCCAACAATTACTACATAGAAGATCTTGAGAAACATAATTAATCTTTTGATTTTAGGATTTTTATCTACCAAGCAGACTTAGTAGTTCCTACATTCATAGAGAAGTCTAATAAATATATACATTTAATATAGTAATATGTCTTAGTATGTATTAATGCATTTGACACATTCTAATCTGTGAATATTAAATATAAAGTTCCAAATATAGTGCCTGTCAGGTAGGAAATGGCTCAAAACTGTTAATTATCTCCCCAACACTCAACATGATTATTTGGCATATTAAATTTCTTTCCTATCTGTTTATGACCAGTGATTCAAAGGAATTTAAGGATGTGGAAAATCTTTGATGGTGCGGGAGACTTCACGTAGTCCTACATAGCTAAGACTACAGGTAAGTAGGAAGCCAATTATTAGACAGCTGCTGATTCTGTCTCTGCAGCTCAGTTTCAGCCCCATTCTGCATTTCCAGAATGCACTGCATGAAGTACGAATGCCACACTTCCACTCTCTTCTCTACTGAAGACAAATATAGGGTTGTCATCTGAGTAAAGTCCCACCATCTTCCTCCCAGACCACCATGATCAGTGAATAAACCAGCAAAATAATTTCGATGTCTCTTATGGGAGATTCTGTGTATAAATGCCAGGAAAATTTGTGGTCTACTAGTGAAAAAAAACCCTTTTTACAGAAGAAAAATGGTCAATTCCAAAGAAAATCATCTACTTTATATCATATTTTATTCTTTAAGAAAATGTAAAGTTCTCTTTGTTACAATTTGAAGACTGATTTTTAAAAAAACTTTCAATATTTTATTATTTTTATTTTATGTATATGCGTGCATTGCCTGCATGTAGGGAAGCTCACGTGTGTCGTGCAATGCCCACGGAGGACAGAAGTGACTGTCAGAAACCCTGGAACTGGAGTTACGGACAGTTGTTAGCTGCTATGTGGGTGCTGGGATTCGAACCCAGGTCTTCTGTAAGAACAGTCAGTGTTCTTAACTGCTGCTCTATCTCTCCAGGCTCTGAAGACTGATTTTTATCTCTGCAGAGATTGTTAGTATTTAAGCAGCCTAAACAAATGTGTCTTTGTAACAAAAATAAGTGTTATAAAATCTGGAGCAAAACAGCACTTATCACTAATGAAATCACATTGAAAAAAATATAAGAAAATAGAAAATATATGTGAAAATATGAGATAGGGAATCAGAATATGAGAAGTATATATAAGACAAACTGACTGTTATCACTCAATCAAAATTCCCCTCATAACCTCAAAGTGTTGCCCAGCCCATCATACTCCCCAACATAGGTTCTTGTCATGGTCCAAAAATCATATTTAACAAGGACACAGAAGCGGTGACCCACTTAACTCCAGCAAAGGCTTCATTTGCTAACATTTTAATCCTTGTTGAGACAGTCAATGCTAAAGTGACCTCTGGCATTTTTTTCTAGAAAGGGGATTATGTTGCTAATATAGTAAAGAACTGCTAATCACTCTGAAAGTGCTTTGAAACTAGAGGGAAGACAGGTACCTGTCTTAATAATCTTGATCCTTACTGATCTTCCTGATTGCCATTTTCCAATAACCGGGATTAAGTCTATAATTATACAAATGCAAAAATATTGTTCAGGTTTTGTTGTGCCTGTTCACCTAATTCAACATTTGCTGAACACCTTCTGTGCCCAAACATTTTTAATTAAAAGGAAGGGGCATGGCAACTTGGCTATCAAGCTATTCGGTGCTTATAAAGGCCTCATTCTGGCAAATAAATGATTGTCATTTACTACGATAGAATAGCACATAAATAAAATTATCAGGGTGCAGAGAATACAAAGAATTTGGAAAGAATAGAAATGGCTGAAATAGCATTGGAAAGAAGAACCACGATTTTGGTAACAAATGAAAATTTCCAGAAAGTGGTGGTGAAACCACTGTATTAAGTACAGAGATGGGCTGCCTGTGGGTTTTCCCAAGCAGAGAACATATTTGAAGAAACCATCAAAGAACAATGCCGTAGTCAAAATCCTCAATGTACTTAGGATAGTGGCAGACTGAGAATGTTCAGACAAGCAAGCAGGAGATAGACCACAAAGGAGAAATCCTTTGGAAAATGGACTGATCTCAGTGCCAAGTTGAGAGAGAGGAGTCAGTGGAGAGAGAAACAGTGCTATACCCCAAAATAATGCAGTAAATAAGAGAAGAGCATGATACAGGGAGGCAGGCATCAATTCTTAAGGCAGAAACACATTTCAGAAATGGACAGTAGTTGAATTCCTTCACTAAGAGCCTGCCTTACTTTATCTATGAAAAGTTCTACATAAAATAATCCTTAATTAAAAGTGTCCCTTTTAATATCTTTGAGGGACATTGTTTAAAAATATCAATTCTACATTGCATTGATAAACAGCAATTTCTCATCTGCCTGTCTTCATGGAATCACTCTCCCTTTTCAGCTGAAACAACTGTGGACTTTTGTCTTCTAACTGCTCTGGAATGGTGCTAATCATTTCTTTAATAAAGTATTAAAAGCAATAAATATTGGGGTAGAGAGATGACAATGTGTTTAACAGAACATGCGGCTCTTGCAGAGTACCCCACTTCAGTTCCCAGGACCCCCATGGCAGCTCACAACCTCCTGTAACTCCAGCTCCAGGGGACCCAGCACCTTCTTCTGGCCTCCTCAGACACCCAGCCCTCACCTGGTACACACAAATATGTGCAGGCATTCAGATATAAAATTAAATAAGTATTTCTTTAAAATTAATTTAAATCGATAAAGATTGCCAGAAATGTTTTCTTTTCCCCTCATCATCTACTCGTTTTGTTAAAAAAAAAAAAGTGAAGTAACATCACAGGAATAAAGGAAAATAGAATTGCTACACCCAGTGATCTTGTGTTATGAATGCAGGGCAAGTCAGGAAAGAAAGCGTATATTAGTTCTTTAAGAGAGAATTAGCTCTTTCACTGCATAGTGGAAAAGGCAGGGGGAAGTCCCTACATCCTTCTGTTAACTTTGTTATTGCAGTAAGTTCATTTTGTGGTGTTAGGTATATAACCCGGGGCCTCAGACATGATGGGAAGCACTCTGATGTTGTGCTACATGCCCAGTTCATCAGTGAACCTTTTGCTCTCTCCCTGCATGATGCAATCAGAGGTGATGCTGTTATGGGGCAGCAGAGCAGGTTCACACCTGTGGGTCAAATTCTCCTGTTGTAGAACTGCCTCAGGTGTGTCTTCACTTCTATTTCCTGTGTTGAACAAAGAAGAAAGACTCTCGCCAAGAAAATTTCAACAGATTCTGTTTTTCTATTATTTCAGCTGTAAGTTATTATCCTTTCCAAACGAAGATATTTGATAACTGGATCCTAGACTAATACATAACATATCGAGAAATTATTAAGACTTCTAACAGTGATAAAGATGTATATACAGATAATGTATCCATAACCAAAAGAGGATATACGGATGTTTAGGTTATGAAATACAGTGTAAACTAAGTGCTCAGGCATAGTCTTTAGGCTAAAAATCAAGATTTCAGCAAGGCTGTGTGTCTTTGGGAAGCTGTGAAGGTAAATCTATTCCCCTGATTTTCTAGCTTCTTGATATCACCCACATGCTTTGGTCATGTTTCTTCCTGTGTCTTAAAACACTGTACCTTTCTGACCATTCTTCGGCATTCATTCCTCCCTTTTGCTCTTCTAACTTTAAGGATATGTCTGATTACGTTGGACTCACTTGGTTAGTCCAGGGTGTACTCCCTGTCTGCTATCGTATAGAAACCCAAGTTCCATCAGCAATCTTAATTCTCATTTGCTTCTTATCCACGGGATGTCTATACTACGACATGAACTTCTTAGGACTGGAGAGATGACCCAGTAGTTAAGAGCACTAACTTCTCTTACAGAGGACCAGGTTCAATTCCCAGCACCCAGATAGTGGCTAACCAGTGTAGATAACTTCAGTTCCAGGGGATCCAATGCCCTCTTCTGACCTTCTTTGTCATTGCACGTCACAGGTGCACCTACCTACATGCAGGCAATACATTTATAAACATAAAATAAAAATAATAAATAAAAGACATGAACTTCATTGGGAGGGAGGGATTATTTTCTCTTCTAAAGTCTCACTTCTTCCATTGTTAATAAAACCATATTTGGTATTCTAAAATGACAAGAAAAATACATAGTTCTTCAATATGAAAGATAGTTTACATCTGCCTGTAAAAAGTGTATAGTAATGGGAGATTTATCATGCATGTGGAGATCAGAGGACAACTTGCAGGGGTTGGTTCTCGCCTTCCACTTTGGGGATCCCAGGAATCTAACTCGGGTTGTCAGGCTCAGGAGCAGGCACCTTACCTGTTGAGCCAATTCACCAGCCCAGGTTTCTAGCTTATTTATTTTTTTAATTTACTTATTTAATTTCTGCTTTGATCTTGGAAAATAAGTACTGTGGTGACACACAGTGGGTGCTTAAAACTGGATGATTTTAATACTTTGATGAAAAATTGAAGTACCTTGCCATTTATAGCACTGTGCTAACTATTCAGACCACCAAAACAAAATGTCGCACACTGAAGCTTACAAGTTAAATAAATTGATTTCTCCCAGTTCTGGAGTCTATTGAGAGCATGTTTCTTGACACAGAGATACTGCCTTGTCACTGTGACCTCACATGGTGGCAAGAATAAAGCAGGATTTGTGAAGGCACCAACATGTTCATGAGAGCTCCACTTTCCAAATTGCTGACACCCCACAGACCCCAGTTCCTAACAACACCACAGGTTGAGTCAAACTTTCACTGTAATACATACATTTAGAATTTGGGGTGTGGGGAATGCAACCATTCTGCTGTGGCAACCTTAGTTTCTTCTTTGCATACACTTGTAGAAGAAATTGTTCTAACATGTCAGTTCTCACTGTCAAAATCAAATACATGTCTCCCCAGCACGCAGCAGGTTTGCTTTGTTTTGAACTTACATAGTCTATGGAAGAACTGGCTTCAAGAGCATGTGCCCCGTGCATCTTCACAAGGCCCCACCTCAAAAAGGCCTCAAGCTTGTGATTTAATTCTTATCACTCAGTTTTAAAATTATGAATAAATTAATATTTAAATTTGTATTTAAAAATGTTTGCTTTTTGAGACAGAGTAGTGCTACATAGCCCTGGCTAACCTAGATCTGTCATGTGTGTCTGTCTGTCTTAAAATTCACAGCAATCCTTCTGCCTCTGCCTCCCAAGTGCTGGAATTTTAGGCATAAATCACCATATCCAATTTCAATTCATGTTTTTATGTATTTTTACTGAATTTTGGACATTTCATACAAAACATCATGATCATCTTTATATCACTTCCCCCATCTTCACCCTCAAATAGTCCTCCCCCCCACGAGAGTTCATGCATTCTGTCATGTATGTTAAGCTCTATCCAGTCAAGTTAGTGTATCCAAATGTCCCTCAGTGCAAGTTCATACACTGGACTCTAGTCACCATATCTAGAGTCACTCCCTTAAAGGGGATCAAGTCCTCCTCACCCAGCAGTAATCAGATGTCAATGGTTCTTCAGCTAAGGTTGGGGCCTGTGCCCTTTACCCAGTTCTATTCTACTGTGTTTTTAAGTGAAGAATACTGGGAGCTTAGACCTTCGGCTCACAGATCCATCTCTTTTCTTCCTGAAACAAATTCCTTCCCACTGTGTTATGTTGCTCAGTCTGCAGCCCATCTCCTCCTTACCAGCCCACCCAGACACTTCTGATGCCTCCTGCTCCTTTGCACCAGGCCCTGCCTGTCCACACCTTCCAAAGTCAGTGATTTTTCCAAACCCAGACAGAGGCTACATGGAAGGTCCGGCTGGGGCATTATGGGTGCTGTGGCGAAACAGCAGCAGTGGCCTCTGTCCTGGCTGGCAGCCTGGTGAGCTCAGGAAAGCAAGCCTCTTGTTCATTTCCATCCCAGGATTTTTTATCCTTAGAAGGTTGAGGCAAGGCCATGGGAAGGACAGATTGACTGCCTTCCTGCCCTCAAAGAGAACACAAAGTATATGTATTGAAAACATAACACCACCAGAGCCTGTGAGCCAAGTTAGGGCTGAGGCTTTCTGAGTGTCTAAGAGTTTGCATTCACCCAGCTGGCATCCCCCACCCCAGGGAGTGTACCATTAAATAACAAATAAAAAGCACCATGACAGGTCCAGAGTGAAAGCATGGAAGAAAGGGGAAAGTTTCGTGTTTTATTACACAGAAGTGGCATTTTTCCAGCTTTTGGAATAAGGGACCCCACATTTTCATTTTGCACTGAGGCCAGCAAATTATATGGCTAGTCTTGCCTATAAATCACATACTAAATCATATTCTACTCATTATGCTGTTAGGAAAGCCAGAACAAAACTTACAACCCACCTTTAGCACAATATGAAAGAATTTATGGTGCGTACTGCTAGTAATGCAATAACCTTACACCTGTCTCTTTAATTTATTACTCTTGATTTTTGTTCTGTTTATCATCTCTTCATGGATCCATGTAGAGGAGGAATCTTAATTTACATTTATTATTGAAAATTTTAGGTGAAATCCTTAATCCTTTTGCATATTCATTCAAGGAAAAAATATTTATCAATTAATAGCAAATTAATAAAATAATTATGTACCAATACTCTCATTGAATATAACTGATTTTCTGGAAGGGCTGTGATGAGATGGCAGCACATCGTCACTACAGATGGTACCATTAGTACACACTGCTATAAACTCACCTGACTTGTTCTTTCTACTGCCATCGGCTGGCATATCTGTGACACCACCATTAACCAAATCTGACCCTTTATTTACTGCTTCTTCCCAGCATCTTGCAGAGAGCATGGTTATGGGTGGTCATCATAGAAATACGACTTCTTAGAACAGGATGCCAACCTATTTTCTATAAGTGAAAACGATGCTGAATTTCATGGCTAGGTATTATGCCTTCAAATTATGTGCATAAGGATAGCCATTGTTCACAACAGCTAGCAACTTCTGGACCCAGAATCCACTGATGGGCTACTAATGTTAATATTAGGACATGTCACAAGAATAATCCATCAACAGTAACTTTGTGGCAACCTACTAAATGCCAGATTTTAACAGTGATGTCCAAATCAAAACCTAGCATGATTCGTAAGGCATTTCAGTCATAGCAAGAAAGACAATCAGCAAATGAACAAATACATGTCATTGCAGTTTACAGTATCCGCTGAAGAAAATAATGAGCGTTGAATGTTACAGGTAAATGTCAGAAGAATGTGAGGCCTTCACTTTACAGGGGGATCTGTGGACATGATCTATGGACTATGGATAAGCTGCTCAGAAAGTTGACCCTTTACACAAACATTTAATATTCTAGAAAGGGTCCGTTATCTTCCCCCATATTCTGAGAATAAAGTAGCTATATAGAGAGAAAAAAATGACAGGAAAAGAGAGGAGCAAGTTTGGCTTTAGCACATCAAAAGGCCCTGAGACTAGTTCAGTATACTCCTGGAGAATCACTCAGATTTAGCACACGCCCTCTTCTTTATCCCACCCTCAGTCAAAGGGTTCCCCCTGGTGGACACCACATGTAAATTCTCAACAAAGTGCAACCAATGAATAAATTCCACAGCCCAAGTAAACCTAAGCCAGGTGAGCAGGAAAAAGTGTGGCAGGAAAAGGAAGTACATGACTGACAGGTGTGGTTTTTGTTAGAAAGCTTGAGGAGGAGCAGAAAGACCAGGATAAATCCAGTTCATGCTGATAAGAAACTCAAAGCCTGAAACCTTGAGCCGGCTTTCTCTTTTACCTAGATAAACGTTGCAGACAGTACATAGTCTGACAAACAGCAGCCTCACTACTGTCTCTGATGAGACTTGAAAATTCAAAGCAGCATTTTCTCTTCTTTACTCTGCCATAAATTCCCAAGAAAGAAGGGAACTGGAGCAACAGAGTTTAAATCACCCTTGCAAACACAGGAGACCTCAAAAGCTTTTTCCTATGGTCTACACACAGGCTCCTCTTATATGAAGGCATCTCTCTGCCTGACATCCCTAAATAGGTTATAAGTGATCCCACCTTCAACAGTCCACGAATGGGGCAGTTATAGCCATTAAATATGATTATTAGAAAAGTGTTCTTAGGAGTCTGGGGAGTAGGGGAAGAAGCACAGAGCTGATGAGATGTATTTGTATAATTCTACTCCAACATCCAAACAGTGATTTTCTAGTAATTTTTATTGGCAGAAAGATTATGCAGGGCACATCCTATGCACGAAAATGTTCATTGCAGGAAATGGGGGCTTCCACAGATTGCAGTTGGTTAGCTTTGTGACTGAACTAACATCATCATATCCTTGCCTTAATTTAACACCATTAACTAGCAGAAAATAATGTGAGAGCCTTGAGCTTAGGGGGTGGGTCAAGGCTCCCTGAATGCCCTTTCCAGGAACTCAAGCCTCTCCAAGCTACAAGGGTCTTAAGAACGCAGCCATGGTCTGACATTAACCAAAGTTTCAAATGATTTTGAGGGGAAGAAAGGAGACAGGAGGGGTGTAGTTTGGGGTCAGATAAATCAAAGCACATTTGGCCAGACACTGCCCCCTTCATTCCCTAGCACATGTGAATTTCTAGGGAAATTGAATCCATGTGTTCCTGATTCATTTACATTTAACTCTTCAAAATGCTTTGTAAGTCCTCCAAGAAGCCTTCAGCATATTGAGCAAGGGGGTTGGGCCTTGTTAGCTATGCAAGCACCTAGCATGCTGAATAAATGGGACTAGGTTTTCAAGGTAGAACTAAGGATATTCAAGAGCTTTGAAATACAATCCAACATTTTCTCCTTAATTTCTGAATCCCTGGTGCCCCACTTAAGTGAGGTGTGTATAGAATAAGCAATCCTCTACATGGCACACATTGAGCCTAGCGTTGCTGGCCTCAACACCTGTGCATGCACAAACCCACTGACAGCCACATGACAAAGAGTTCTGTCCTTCCCAATACACGTCTTCTTTTTCCTTTTGTCTTTCTTTCTGTTCTGAAGTCAAAGAGCTGCTGCCCCAACCCCTGCATTGCTGATAAGAATTGACAAGGCCCCAGGGAGTATGGGAAGTCTCTAACTTCAGCAGCTTGGCAAAAGTTCCACAGAGACTGTGATCTTCCTCCACATGCTGGAAATCCCTAGAAATCCTTTGACAGAGAGGAGGTTCAGAAGGGCACTCTTCCTGTTCTTACTTCTTAAAGAAAAAGAAAAAAAACATAACACTAAAAGAAAAAAAATGAGAGTGGCTACCACATTGTGTTCTTCAAAAAAGAAGCAGAATTAATGAGGATGTTCTTCCCTCTGGGGTTGCAGAAGCGCCTCAGATCAATCACTTCCCTCTTCCCACACATCCGTATGCAGTCACGAGAGGATACGTGCCATCTTGAAGTTGCACAACTGTTTGGTAGAAGCCTAAACTTCCTTTATTAACTGATAAGAACTCAGAAGCCTAGCTCACAAAGAAGGCAAGTTTCTCCAGAAGAAATTTCCAGAACTCGTATATAAATAAAGTTCTTTCCTCCTTCTCTGGTGCCTCTCTATCTGCAATGTATTCATTAGGCAAGAGGCTATGAAGAGGGGCAGGCATTTCTTAGGTCATTTAGCCTAACTGCTGAAGTCTTTGTTAACAGGCCAAACACTTCTATAAGCTCTTGGAGCAACTGTGCATTGCCTTATGTGATTTCCTTTAAAAAAAAAATGTGCGAGAACTCTATTGTCATATAAGCCTCACGAAGGTTTTGTTTGATTAGTCTAGTGCTGGGGCCTGCCACAAAGTAGAGGCTCAAAAACACACACTGAATGTTGTAAATGAGACTATGCTCTATGGTGACTATAGTATTTTAAGCTTAATCTACAGTCCACAATTAATGAATGACAGATGGTTTCTTATGATGTCCATTTTGCAGATGATGAAATGGAAGCTTAGAAGCATTGAGTACTCTTAGTTCATGGCTTCAGTAAAAGAGTTTCAGCTTGAGGAGCTGTCTTGTTCTATTAACCTCTGTTCTCAGAAACCTCAGGACACACTTGATGAACATCAACTTCACCTTCAGAAAGAGAGTTTCAACTTGGACCATGGAAGAAAGTCCCTAACTAATGTCAGGAAGAAATCACCTCAGTAATTAAGAAAACAGGTGATTTCATAGAGATTTGCCTGCCTCTGCCTCCTGAGTGCTGGGATCAAAGGCCTGTACTACTACACCTAGTCTTCCCATGATTTTGATATCCCAAAAGCCTCCAAATTCTATTTATCTGTAACTACTTCTTTTTAGCAAATTTCTGTACTTAATTTTTATTCAGATTTAACTCTCAGAACCTTGCTGGGAAGTTTTACTAAAAATACACAGTTTGTCATTTTAATCAAAGAACAATAATAAGTAGAAATAAATATCAGAACTATGTTTGTATTTTACTCTATTCCATTCTGTGTATTGCTTCTGTTACTGAGCTAGAAATGACCAGCTGTCCTCCAGGTATTAGGTATCACGTTTAGGACTACATGTCCAACTTTGAAAGATTGTCTTTGCAAGATTGTGACCAATATGGGACTCTTTGCAGTGTGATGAGATGGATGAATCTGACTTTATATTTCATTTCTTTTTTAATATTTTATTTCTTTTTTATTTTATGTGTATGGATATATTACCTGCATGTATGGAAATGTACCCATGTCAAACAGTGCCTGCAGAGGTCAGAAGAGGGCATCAGATCCCCTAGAACTAGAGTGATAGACCGTTGTTAGCTGCCATGTGGGTGCTGCAAACCCAACCCAGGTCCTCTTCAAGAGCAGCCAGTGTTCTTAACCACTGAGCCCCCGATTTGATGTTTTATGCCTTGAACACTTAAATTCCATTCTCTGCTACTGCATTTCCCCTATAGCCTTCTTCAAAGAATGGTGAAGCATAGGAGACATTCTGGGACAAAAACAAAAGTGAAGAAAAACATCATTGACCAAGTCAGTTATATGCTCACCTTTCCAATCAATTTAAAATTTCAACACTCATTGTAAATAAACTTTTCTGGATGGCATCACTATGTTTGACAGATGGGAATACTGAGATATAGACACGTTAAGTCATTTGCCCCTTGCAATAAGACAACATCTTGAGATGGGTTCCAGAGACTGAGAAATACTTTTGATGAAAAAATCAGTTATAATGGAGAATGTGAACTTTAAGTTGGAAGAATTTTTTATTGTTTCAGAATTTCACACATGCATATAACACATTTTGAGCAAATCCACCCCCTTCCATACCCTCCAATTTCTCCCCTATGCCCCCATCACTATTCCTTCTCAGCTTCATGTACTCTATTTAAACACATTGAGTCCTCTTAGTCTATGGGAACATGACAAGCTGCTCAGGTGTCTGATACCTGAGGAAAACTGTCTTTCCCTTCCAAACCCACCAGCAGGCAAAAGTTGTTAATAACTCAGTGGTAGAACTCCACGAGCCCCACCCAAAGCCATGTTGGGATTATGGCTCATTTGATCTTGCTCAGGAGTTGTACATACAGTAACAGATGCTGTTAGTTCATGTGTGCAAAGACTCTTTCATGTTTGGCAAATACTTTTTGCTGAAGATGTTCATGTCATCTGGCTCCTACAATCCCCCCCCCAACTAATCTTAAGGGGTCAGGGTGTGATATAGCTGTGCCACTTAGAGCTGTGCACTTCACAGTTTCTTATTCCCTGCATGTTGACACGTTGTGTGTCTCTACTGAAAAAAGCTTTTCTGATGAAGGTTGAGAAATATGCTAATCTATAAGGATAAAGAGAAGAATTTAGGGGGGCATTTTGTTACTATGCCACTTTAGCAGAATAATGGTAGTAAGTTCTAACCTAGCCCCTATGACCTAGACAGTCACGGACTTTTGGTCTAGTTAACAGTACCAGGCATGCTGTAAATACAATCAGAAAGTAGTAGATTTTTTCCATAATATTCATACCACTGCTGTACCAGTGGACATGTCTTGCCAAAGCTCTACACTATTTTAGTTCCCAGCGTTCACAGCAGGCTAATATGTTGATTGTTTTTCAACACCAGAAGTGTACAGAGCAACTTTCAGTACTATGAAAGCTAGTCAGTGAAGATGAAGCTTCCAGGCCAGTAGAAGCTTGATTTCTCAATGCTCTTAACTCAAGTAGGTGGTGTCTTCAGCAATAGGGTCTTACTGTCAAGTTCTGGATAGTAGTCAAGAGTAAAAGTAATAATCCATATTTTGGGGCAGGGGTATCTGTGGGACTACACTGACCAAAACCTTCCCCAAAGATAATCCATACCTGGCAACAAACTTTTTATTTGATAGCCTATGTTGCCTAGGGAACACATTATCCCTCCATTATAGGGTAACCCCATTTAGACTCCTAATACGTATGTGAAACCTATAGTAGTAGGTTTCAATATGGCATTTTAAGAAGTTTTTAGTGCTAGATTCCCTTCCTAGAATCCTTTCTCCACCCTGCCCTTCCATCTCCCAAACTATGTAACACTTCATGTTCTGTTATACCCTTTTTCCTCCCTCGGAACTCCTGCATTCTATTCCATTTCATTTGAAATCTGCCCCGTTGCCTCTTATTAGTTCCCTGCCTTCTGTTAGCATTCCAGTTTAAATGCATACATATAAAGATTCAAATCTAGTATCCACATAAGAAACAAAACATAATTATGACATTGTATAAAAGTAGAGGTGATGGTTATCTTTCAGTATGGTGTGTGAACTTTGTAATAGTTTTGAAATGCACGTTTTTATTGAATTTCTGTGTATTTCATATAGAACCTCTTAATCGCTTTTATACTCCCTTCCCCACTGGCACCCTCCCATAGCCTACCACTGCATTTCATTCATTTTGTCATTTGTGTTAATGCCTATCCACTCAAGTTCATGTTCCCTGAGGTCTTTCAGTGCAAGTTCATCCACTGGAGTCCAGTCAGCTTATCTAGAGTCACTCCCTTCAAGAACATCAGCTCTTGCTCACCCAGTAATAATCAACCAATAGTTCTTTGGCTAAGATTGGGGCCTACTGCCCACTTCCACAGTTCTATGTTGGGGTTTTTGTCTGCATGAATTTGCATGGATCTTGTGCATGCTGTCACTATTGCTGTAAGCTCATAAAAGCAAGTTCCAAGGAACCTGTAAGACTCTATTTCCTATTGTCACGTACCTCCTTCCCGGGCCCTTACAAACTTTCTGCCCCATCTTCGACAATGGTACAGTATTAAGGTAAGTTCAAAGTCATTAATTTTATAAATAATAACACGTGTCACTTTTTGTCTCTTCTTCTCCTTCCTCCACTTCCTCTTCCTTTCTTTCCCTTCCTCCTCTTTCTCATTATTGTTATTGTTAAACATTATTATGACAAATATGAATTTGATTAAGAGTGCATATTACAGACTCCTCCCTTGCATCCCTATTTTTCAGTCCTGAAAGGTAGGTGGGCAATAGATTCTAGGTTCACTTGATATTATATGCAATTTCTAAACTGCAATTATCTTGCAAATAAGATTTTCCTTTATTTTTTGACTGATTCTTTGTTAGAAAAAAGGAAAAGACATTTCACAGTAAAGGGCTGAAGCAAAATGGAGACCTGGATGAATGTCTGAAGAACTCGGAGCTGCTCTACTACAGCCTTTCAGCCGTGAAGACGGGGGTTTGTAATTCTGTGGCAGAGTAAAGTGTGATTGTCATGTTCTCCTGGTTCCACAGGTGCACTGCTATGGAATTTACCAAACTCCGTCACTCATTTCCATTCAGTGTCACAGCTCTTTAGCATGATTTTTAGTTTGAGCATGATTTTAACTCAGTGCTTTATCCTGTCACAAAATGTGGTCAGTTTTTATTTTCAGTTGCTAAAACCACAGTGCCTCTATCAAACTTCTCTTCTTAATATCACATTGTGTTTGTTCTTAAAACTGCACATCGCCTTTGTCATACAAGCGTTTCACCTATGCCAGGCCTCACTTTGAAAAATACTAAGGTTGCTGCTAGGTACAGATTTCTGTCCACTTTCTTAACTTCCTAACTTTCCCATTTATCCACAATGTGGAAATCCCATGAATGATCTTTCCCTATAAACCAGGGTCATTACTGGTATCTAATATGCAAATTTAAGTTTTTAGGCACAGCTCTTTGGCACATAATAAACAGATAATAAATACTGATTGCTACTCTCATTACCTCCATTCAAGGTTCATGAGTAGATCACTGTGGCGAATAATTCAGTCTTTCATCTGAACCCAGAAATCCTGGCTGTTCTGCATCTGTTTTCCTTATGCTTCTGAGTTACCTTCAAATTCTCCCTCTGCCCACATCTATGAGATGATTCATATCAACCGAGGCTTATAATGACTGACACATTCATATAGATGCGTGCAACTTAAATGTTGGACTCCTTCATTTTATTCATGAACCCTAAGTTCAGTTTTCCTTTCAAGTGATTGCACACTGAGAGAAAAATGTTACCCCAAAGCTGTAGAGAAGATATAAGATCTGGGATGTGAAACCATGTGTGTGGTGGGCCAGATGCAAGTATAGCAGAGTTTACTCCAATGCTGGCCCTACAGTTTCCCAGGTTGTACCGTTACAGAAGGTCAAATACACAGAAGAGGTGAGTTACTATTAAGTAAAAATGCTGGTGATATAGATGAATTCATTAGGGGCTGGTTCTCTGTTTTAGTCTTCGTATATCCTTTAAAGTGAGTTCAGTCTGGTAGGAAAGGAGGAATGCATGGATGTGTGTGCAGACATGAGCACAATTTGGTTTGAAACAGAAAAGCAACAGTAGAGCTCTTGTCTAGCCATATTCCAGACACGACTCAACTGTTTTGTATGAGATGTCTAAGAACAATTTATCCAAACTCAGAAACATTTCCTCCAACCTCTTGGTAACTCCTGTGAGTCTAAGCTGTCTGAACCAGACAAAGATAAAGTCCTTCAGGCTATCAGGGTAGAAACTGAAGTTGAATAAATATCAACCAATGAGTTATCAGAGGCAGAACTAGGTTCAGATATGACTGAAAACAAACGTTTTTTTTCTTTGTTATTACAACACAAGGGGAAAATGATCAAAACCAAGTTATCTGCTGTGGAAATAGGAAGGGTCATTTGAGAAAATGGATGGGCAGGGAGCTAAATATATCTAATAACCTCACCTCCTTGATATTTCTCAGATATATGTAATGACTGGGCTGTTTTAAAAGGGTTCACCTATCCTACTGTGCAAGTTAAAGATAGAATATGAGTTGCCCTTCAGAAGTTGAAATATAGGAAGGAGAAATTTATCCAAAATATATCCATTTACTTTCTTCAAATACATAGGCGTTCATCGATATTTTACTATGTGCTATTTACTTCACATCATTCTCTGTAAATATTGTGGTTTTGTAGATACTGTCATACCATCAACCAGCAGAGTAGATTAACGTACAAAATGCCAATATAAAATGCTGAAGATTATATAGCTAATAACAAAACATACAGGGAAAGCAGGGCTCTTTGTATTTCCTGTTCTAATTCCTGCTAACAAAGGGTGATTGGCAACAATGCTTATAAAATGATGATACAGAGAAAACAATGAGGAGAGGACGATATGAAGGGTGAGGAGGTAATGAGCTAAAGAAAGTCATCATTGTGAGATAGACGCAATTACCAAGTTGTCCTGAGAATGACAGTCATATGAATAAACATATATAGTGACTCATTTCCTGGACCATATATCTGTCTGAGTAGAATATCTAGATTCCTTAAAATTTTGTAAGCATATTGAATTCTACTATTAAAAAAAACTAAACTGCATTTGATAGAGAAGTTGAATGTAAATCAGGTTAAAACCCTGGAACAACAAATAGATTATGGGCTACAGTGTCAGTGAAAGCTGTGGTTAACTCTTATCAGTACTCTAAACCAGCTGTCAAGTATTGGTGAAGTCATTTGTATTCTCCTGAACAGAATTCACAACCCCTAATGTCTTATGGCTATATTGTAAAATATAATTAAGATGATATACACACAGATATGCTCCAACTCTTGCTATTGAATTACATCCTTATAAATGCATTATACGTTGAAACCACTTTAAGTAAAAAACTAAACACCAAACCTACTGAGCATCATAGCATGGCAGCACAACACAATATAGACTCCTAGATGTATGTCAATTTTGCACTATCTTAAAATATTAAACGTGTTCAAACTTACAAAGTTAGAAACTCTTTGTTTATGGTCTAGGACATCACATTACCAATGGTGTAAATATTCCATTCCTATTTAAAGATGGATGACAAGATTTACTCTGCATAACTTCTCAAATCATTGCTCTGAGCACTGAGATCACCGCAGTAATAAATTAATGTTATGCATGCCTGCTGTGTTTTTATTTATCAGAAATAAGGTTAAACCGTTTAAGTTATCAAACCATGCACATCTGAAAACTCCTGAAGCATGATAAACATTGTTTATTATTGCTAACATATAGTTGAACAAATCCTCAATGTCATGAAATGTTCATGTGGTGTATTACTACTGATCTGAAAAATTGAAAGCAGCATAAATGATCATTGGAAAAAACTAATTACATTCTTTGATAAGTGTATGTTTTATCCATATGGTAGAATAAGATGAAACTTAAATAGAAAGTCTGGTGTGTTACAGTGATCTAAAAATAATGTCTGTAATTTTATTGAATAAAAAATTATAAATTACTCAATTATTTGATATAATTCATATGAATGAAGATGTGAATTCCATAAAATATTTATGAGCAGTGATAGTTATGTTTTTAAATTTAGCTATGGTCTCTGGAGACGGTAAAACAAGACAAAATTGCATAACAAATCAGAAATCCAATTTAAACTATTTCATTACTTTCCTACTGTTCCTGAAGTAAAATGACAAGAATTTAGTGACATAAGAACAACTCAAACTTATTATCTTATAGCTATGGTGACCAAAAGTCAATTGTGTGTCTTTGAACATAGTCAAGATGTTACTGAGCTATGCTCCAATGGGCCACAAGAGGCAAATCTATGTCTGTCCTCTTTCAGATTCCAGAACTGCTCACATTCCTTGGCTTATGCTCTACTCTTTTCTGGGCCTCCATTACCACATCTCCTTCTGTCCCAGACGGTCCTGTCTCCCTTCACAGAAAGGGATTTGTGACCCCACTGAGATGGGTTCACTAGGATGAGCCAGGATAACCTTTCATTTCAAAGTATTTGTTAATTTATAAATTTAATGCCTCTTCCCATGTGAGAAAGCATATTCACAGACTAGTACACAGATTCTTTTGAAGAATTGTTATTAGGCCAATTATATACATGGCTCTGTTTTGATAAGATCAGTTTTATTAATTATATAGTCATGCATATGTTGCTTACTCTCTTCCTGAGATCTTTGTGGAGACAAACACCATTAAAACACATAAAAAACACAATGTGGATGGAGAGAAAAAGGGATGGAGATAGAAATAATGGGGACTGAAGAGTATCAGACATGATGGATAAAGAAATCCAAAGCACTGGGAGGATGACTCAGAGAGTAAGAGCACTTCCTGCGCAGGTGTGACGATCTGAGTTCAAATGCCCAACACTAATGTAAAACTCATGGCAACAGGCATCTGTAATCTCAGAGCTGCCAGAGACAGAAACAGGAAGATGTCAGGCTTGTTAGTCTCAGACCAAGCTTTGGGTTCAGTTAAGAGACCTTCTGTGACAAGAATAAGGTGCAGAGTGATAGAGCAGGACACAGATGAGCACACTCAACCACTCCCATGCACACATATAAATAAATACATTGCCAAACAGAAATGAAATGATAATCTTTGGCTTTTCAAATTGTATAATTCATTTGGAAAGACAGCATAAGTACATGAAAATATTCTTCAATTGTCCAATGATATGTCCCTATTATTGTATAAAATTGTTTGAAAGAGCTGTTTGGAAATAGATAAGAACTCAGTAAAAAAGTAGCAGGCATAAGGATTTGTATGTGGTTTCATGTATGGAAGATTAAAATTATGATTTGTATGAGGCAAATGATCATTAAATGATGTTATTTAAAATAAAATTAATCAGAATCAATACACAATCAAGAGAAATTTATTGGAAAGTCTTGGAAAACACTGCAACTTGATTAGAGAAGAAGAAATAAATCTGGAAGGATATAACATGTAGCCACATGAGTAAGCAAAGAAAGAATCCAGTGGAAGCAAACTTGAGAGTGTAGTTGCAAGTATTTGCTTGTCTAGTAGAGGTGAGAAGAGTGTAGGTTTGCATCATCTATGAGTCTTTTCTACTAATATCTGATGATGAAACAATACTAGAATGGCAAAGTGCTTAATTGCAGTCTTTTAAGATGTGTTTGTCAACATTATAGAGATATAAAAAGATCTTATGCTCTTAAGCCATCTTGCTTTTCTTAAGGCTGAGCCTAGAAGTCCAGAAGAAAAGAAGCTGAATCAGTAAACGTTGGGATGTAATGGCTACGCGTTCACTAGCACCTCTTGGTGACTACGTGAAAACTCAACAGGTCCACCTCAACCAGAAATGAGCATGTTGGGAAACTGTAAAAATCTGGTGAGTGTTTGATCACTAGTCAGAGTGAAAGCATGTTTTTCAGGTGGGAATACATAGGAACTATAGTGAGACACTGGGCAGACTGCATTTCTAGTAATTTTTAGACTACTTGACTGCTACATATTGCAGACTGAAAAAAATGTGGGTTCCAGACATCTTTAAGACAGATGTAATTATAAATTAGGGGTGAAGAGTTTGTTTAGTGTGCACAAGATTTTTACTTCATTCCCTAGAAAAACATAAGGAGAAAAAATTAAGAAGACATCTTTAAGAGCAAAAACCAAGAGAAACAGCCCAGCTTTACAAAGAAAGAAATGTGCAGAGTATATAACAAATGTTCATAGAGATAATAAAAATTTACCAAAGACAAAAAATTGATAAGGTACATATTCAGGATTTAATCTCTAGACTATTTGTTTCCAAGGTCTAGATTTGGTCTTAGCCAGCAAGAGTCACAAATCCACAGCGTAGCAGAAAGGATCAAACACCATGTCATGTGTGTTCTTTAGGCATAAACATTTTAAGGAAGTATTTATTTCATAAGGAGAGTTTTTTACAAGGAAGAAAAAGAAGAAAAACATAAGTAAATAAGACATAGTTGTCTATATAAATAACTTCCCCAGAAGTGTCACCCATCTCCATTTCTTTGAGAGTTTCATATTTTAAAGCAGTTTAGTTGTTTTACACAAAGACAAAGCCATTTTTTTCTTCACACGTACATGCAGCCAAATATCATTAAATTTTATTGAGGGCTTCCTATGAAAAGAAAATTCTATGTGATGAGAAAAGGAGAAAGATAAATAGATAGACAGATATAGATGATAGATAGATAGATAGATAGATAGATAGATAGATAGATAGATAGATGATAGTAGATCTCATGTACCCCAGGCTGGCCTCGAACTCTCTAGGTAACCAAGAATGGCCTTGAACTTCTGATCCTCGATGATAGATAGATAGATGATAGATAGATAGATAGATAGATAGATAGATAGATAGATAGATGATAGTAGCTAAGGCCCATGGAAGTTTAACAAATGAAATGAGGCACCATGAGGAATTGGTTTCAAAAACAAATAAAATAGAGGGAGGAGAGAGAGAGAGAGAAAGAGAGAGAGAGAACAATTGATGTGGAAATCATTTCAAAACTCTGCACTGTCTAAAATCTAAGCCCTAGCTGCATGTACTTCTTGAAACTCTGAATACATGTTTAGTCCACATTGAGACATACCAGAATTGTAAAACTCCCACATTTTGAAGATGTAATATGACATAATAATTTCTTAATAATTTTTACATTGATGAAAAGCAGAAATATTTTTCTATATTGAACTAAATAAAATAAAATTGTTTAGTTTTCTTTATTTCTTTTTGACCTGCTTATTGGGGAAAAGAAAATTTAAATAAGTCGTGTGAATTGCACCACTTGTATGGACATTATATTGCAACTGGACAGTGCTGATCTAGACAGAGCTACTAGAGGCAATTTAGTGACTTTTTCATTAAGGGAGTTGACAAAAAGTAAATAGAATGTGTATAAACTTATTGTAAAATTTCTGAATTCCAATGAAGCTGCCCTGAAAACTTTGTGAGGATGATTTGTACATATGTCTGTCTGCATTTCTATTGTCCAGCTACTAAAAACAAAACTCTAACGTCACCTTCAGTGATCATGATTCAGATGTCAACTCTGTGCTAATGTCAGATGACACTGTATTTGCTCTGTGGTATTTCATAGATAAATGCATGCATAGATTGATATTACGAACTTTCAAAACCATTCCCAAAATATGTCTTGAAAAACCACCGTGTGTCTTGCCTTTATGAAAAGATATGGAAAAGCATAAGGTCATGGTGCCTTTACTCAAGAGTGAATTTGAAGAGAAAAGATAAATAAATATAAAAGGTGAAGATGCACAGTATAATACATTCTAACAAATGAAGGTTTTAGTGTAGAGTAATAATTAGGAATTGATGGTATGGTTGGGATCATAAGGTTTAATTGGGAGAATTATGAAAACAAGGGGAAACTGAGTGAAAATGGCTCCTCTGAGCACACTTTCCTATCACTGACTATAAGATTTTTGTAAGGAAGAAAGAAAGAAAGAAAGAAAGAAAGAAAGAAAGAAAGAAAGAAAGAAAGAAAGAAAGAAAGAAAGAAAGAAAAAGAAAGAAAGCGAGCCTGTTATGGATTTATTTATTTGCCCGCTTCTATAACCCAACACGATGTCTGCAATTCAGGATGGTTTTTGAACTAACATATGAACATGCCTGAAAAGTTGAGATCTTGATACATCTCTGTCAAGGTTGTTTATTTCAGATCACTACAAATAGTCTTGCTACTGTTTAGCAAATAGCACTAGCTATTTGCTGAGTGATGGGGGCTATTCTATTCTATGTCCTCTTACATAGCCTTGGATGATAGGATGGAGCCAGGCAGACAGTGAAAAGGGAAAGAACACTGTGCACGTAGAAAAGAAGGCTTGGAAAGACAGGAAAAGCTGCTGTGTGGTTCGTTATGTTACTATTCTAGTTGCTCTCCTTACTTCCAATCTCAAGCATCTTCTAATAATTTTGGTGTCTTTTGTGGCCTTTCAGCCACTCCTGATTTAACTGCAGTCCTGGTAGTTAAAATACCTGGTAGGTATTTCTATAGGCATTCACACTTTGTGATGATACAGTTCCTCAAACTCATTCCTTCCTGATCTTTGATTTCTATGTAAGTTCATCTCTGATGCCCCTTTGCCTCTCAGCCAAGTACACACAGAAACACTGGACAGTTACCGATCCAGGGCCAATTCTTTACACCTCCTGCAGAGTTCAATAGAACTGATCCCTTTACAACTTAAAGCAGTAGCCTCAATTTATTTCTTCTCTGTTTCAGCCCCCTGTTCCCTTTCTCCTGTATCCTGGGATCACTTCGCATGTAAACTAATTTTACCTAAGCATCGCTTTAAAAGATTCTTGAAGGAGAGAGCATGGCCAAGAAACCGTGGTTAACGTGAAAAGTTGCCAGCCTTAGAGTACTCACTCCATTTATGTGAAATATTGGGAATTTTATTCCCAGGAATGAGAGAGAGAGAGAGACAGAGAGAGACAGAGAGAAGAGAGAGACAGAGAGAGAGAGAAGAGAGAGACAGAGAGAGAGAGACAGAGACAGAGAGGAGAGAGACAGAGAGAGAGGAGAGAGAGACAGAGAGAGACAGAGAGAAGAGAGAGACAGAGAGAGAGAGAGAAGAGAGAGACAGAGAGAGAGGAGAGAGAGACAGAGATAGTATTAAAGTGCTGGTATCTTAAAGCACCACTCTGATTTCCCTTCAAGTCTCTGCTAAAATTCAGTTTCCTCCATGATACTCAAAATTTTCAGCCTCTCAGAATTAAGAGATCATCACTCTGTTCTTGCATACCTCTTTGCTCATACTGTCCACAATTTGCTTTAAAATATTTCTACTTTAGAACAACTGTATGCAGGTTCAGTGTTTAAGATCACTTGCTGCACAAACATGAGAACTAGAGTTCAGGTCTCAATACCCAGGTAAAAGCAGGGCCTGGTACAGTATGTCTGTAAGGCCTTCATTGAAGGGAGTAGAGACAGGAGGATCAGTGGGGCTTGCTGGCTACCAGTTTAGCAGAATATGAGCTAGAGGTTCTGCCTGAGACTCCGTCTCCAAAAGAACAAGGAGGCCCCAACCTTAGCCAAAGAACTATTGGCAGCTAGCTGATCACTGCTGGGTAAGAGAGGGTTGGTCTTCTTTAAGGGAGCAGCAGTAGATAGGTTTAACAAGCTGAAGTGGATGAACTCACACTGACATCTGGGCGCAGAAACCTGACTTGATAGACTTTAACATGTATGACAGAATGCATGAAGCCTGGTGGGGTGCTATAAGGATGTAGATAGGGAAGGGGGTCTAAATATGATTAAGATGTATTATATGAAATGCACAAAAATTCAATAAAATATGTATTGAAAACAAAGAGATATATACAGTGTTAACTATTCCTAGAGCTATGAAAGCATATATGCATGGGTCCTGGCTTTAAAGGACAGAGCAGGGACTCTAGAGAGAAGCTCTTTGTGGAAGCTGGACCTAGCAAGCATTCAAGAAGGATGAATTCGGCCAACACCTCGAGGTTTTGCTTTGTTTTCCACTCATACTATCTGGGAGTAATCTTTGGGGGATTTGGTCTTGTATGATGCAGGGCAGTTATTATATTCTGAGTATTTGCTTATCTGTAAAATGAGGATGTCACCATTGACTGCCTTGTAGAGGTACTGTGCTGATTCAATGAGATGATGTGTTGCCTTCTACCAATCAGATTTGGCTTTACTGTCTTTTCTTCAGACTATTCTGGTTATGGGTTGGAGAGATGGCACAGCTGTTAAAGGTTAAGGTTAACAGTTAAAATAATCTTGTTATTTTAAGCATAGAAGTAATTATTTCTTTTGTTCATCACTTTTTAAAAAATTTAGTATGCATCATATTTACATAGCAGTATCAGTGAACTATTAACTATATCATGGACATTTAAAGCACTTTGTCTATATCAACTTATTTTATTACCATAAGAACTCTCCGAAGTATGTAGTACTTTCTCCCTCTTTCATAGACGAGAAGACTGTGCCTTTAGATCTTAAACAGCTCACATATACCTGCTTGTACGTTCAAACCCTGGCCTGGCAGTTTGACTTTTGCTTGCTTTTAACTATGAGGCCAACCATTTAGTGAATGTGTTCAGCATGATTCATTAACATTCTGTGAAACTATAGTTGGGAAATGGTAAAACACACAGATGATAAATGACATTGAGCAACTCAAATTGTCTAATTTAAGTTCAGACACACATGAGAACTTGGGGAGAGTTTGGGAGGTGGAGTTCATATCATCTTAGCATCATTAGCCAAGGTGTATTGGTTTTCTAAGCAAATACTAGTCTATGTAAGCACTGTATTAATTACTTTTGTATCACTCTGGTGAAATATCTGACAGAAGCAACTTGAAGGAGAATGGATTTTTTTTTTTAGTCATGTTTTCTTAGGATTCAGTTTGTGGTTACTGGACAGAACATCGTGGTTGTAGAAGCAGTGGCAGAGGAAAGCTGTTAAGGTCCTGGCCCAGCAGGAAACAAAGAATGCAACATGAATCATCTAGGTACAATATACCCTTCCTGCCCTTCCTAGTACACTTCCTCCTGCCAGATCCCACTCCCAACGTTTTCATAGCCTCCTAAATATTATAACCAGTTGTGGACCATGTGTTTAAAACATGAGTTTATAGGGAATACTTCAGGTCTACAACATAGCAGGCAGCAGTGGCACATCCCCTCAAGAGGTGAATCTCTCTCTGGAGGAAGGGACTCCAGGACTCAGGGAGCCCTGGTGGCCTAAGGGGCAGGCTGCCTGGAGGTGATGATAAATCCTGGTGTGCTGGGGACAGTCTGCATTGTGGCCATTGTTCCTTAGTCTAAATCATTAATAAAAGTCTTTTTCTATCTTAAAATATAGGACAAGAAGGAGAGTAAAAGAGAAGGACATCCTCTTGAGAGACCCCATCCCACATGGAACAAGGCAGGGAGTGACAGAGGCACTCCATCCTCCTCTGGCGGCAGCATTCATACACAGGTGCCTGCAGCAGAAACATGCATGTGCATCCACATAAACCCCATATACATACATTCCACACACATAAAGGAAATGAAATTTCAAGGGCGAGGACTGTCACAGTCATACTACCCCATCAGCAACTACTATTCAGTTTTGAACACTCTGGCTGCTCCAATCACTCCTAGTATTGTTTTTAGATGCTCTGTCATAAAACCATATACACCTGCTAGAGTGAGGAGATCTAAAAAAATATGTAAGCTGGATGAATCATGATGAATAACAGATTTTCATTCTTAAAATAAATGGCTCAAATTAGATGAGGCTGCCAGGGAGCATTTTTTCTCAAGAAGAGAGCACTATCTTTTGTGATAAAGAAATGTTTCTCTTGACCCCTATGGTAGGGAGAAATTCTGAGATGTTTCAGGAACAAACGTGACAGATAAATTCTAGCCCAGAAGAGAGGACGGTTTGTTTACCTGCTCTGAAATAAGAAGGGATGAAGTAAAAGGAAGCTGCAGAAGAGGATGTGTGAGTGGGAGATGGAACATTCTGACCTATATGTGTAGATGTGACCTATATATTTATAGCCTTCTGGACATCTTATCAAAACAGAATGTAAAATCCCTACAATACTACAGTGACTAGCTTTCTTGGGGAAATTGGTAACATGGGGAGTTTCTTAGTTTAGCAGGCCTGTTTTTGGAGCACAAAGTAGCGTTCTATTTGTAATCTCTTTTCTGTTCTTGGTTTTAATACATGTGTGATCATAGATCACTCATCGGTATTCAGAATGCATATCGTCAAATTCACCTACCCCCTTAAGAGGGGTTGTCAAGCCCAAACCCACACTTGCCCTGCACTCACTGCCGTTCAAAGACGTGCTGAACAGGAAGAGGCGTTCAAATCACCCATTACGCACTTTCTCAGCCACAGTGGAGCAAGACAGCCTCTGCCTTCTTTCGCGGCGCTCATTGGGAGCAAGTGACCTTTGGCCATTACGTGATGCCACCTTTTTCCACTCTTTTCTTATTTCTGTTGATGGTTTTCCTGTTGAAAATGGGCCAAAGTCTTGTGATAGAGTGCTGTACAGTCTTCCTCCTAATCGCAAGAAGCTGTGAGGTATTCTTCCAAGAAAATATGCACAACACAAGCTTCATTCTGTTACGGTTTACAGCTCTGTTGGCCACGATGTTAAGCTGAGTTTAAATAGAGTCATACATAAAGCAAGGTTATTACGCTGCTCAGGTCCTTTGCTGCTCTAACAATTATTTGATATAAATCAACTTAATAAAGAAGTTTTGTTTATAGTTTCTGAGCTATGTTAGGATGGGGGAAGAGGAGTCAAAATCAGTAGGGTGTAGCTCAGTGGTAGAATGCATGGCTAGGTTGATCTATCTCTCTCTCTCTCTCTCTCTCTCTCTCTCTCCCCTCTCTCTCTCTCCTCTCTCTCTCTCTCTCACACACACACACACACAAACCAATCAGTCAATATTACATACTTTTCTGCACTTTAGGAATATTTCATACTTTATAGTAATACAATAATAAAATTATAATTACAGAGACTCATGAGAGCATTTCAGGACGTGGGGAGCCGGAGAGATGACTCAGTGGTTCAGAGCACTTGCTGTTCTTCCATGGGACTCCAATTTGGTTCTCAAAACTCACTTTTGGACTGTCCCAACTGCCTGTAACTACAGCTCCTGGGGGTGTGATAGTGTCTTCTGGCCTCTATGGGCACCTCTGCACATATGACTTACGCACACACACAGACACAGACACAGATGCGCACATGCACACACACACACACACACACACACACACACACGTGCACACACACACATCAGTAAAATTTTAAAATAAAACAAATCTTTATAAAATAGAATATATTGAGCTCTTGTGTTCATTGAAGAATAGAAGTTCCTGAATTAAAAATAAAATGTGTATGTGCATGATTCTGTGAGCACACAGCTTATTTAAATTCTCAGTTACATCTGTGACTCAGAAAATGTTAAAGAATTATGAACAAACAGAGCTAAACTGTCTCTGTGTGTGTGTATGTGTGTGTGTGTGTGTGTGTGTGTGTGTGTGTGTGTGTGTGTCTGGGAGGATTGGTATATATAGTTATTCAGGTACACATGTACATTTTTAACATTTATTTATTTAGTATAGATAGGTGTTTATGTATGTGTGTGGTACACACATGTCATGGTGCATGTGTGGAGATCAGAGGAAATTTGCAGGTGATATTTCATCTCCTAGCATGTGGGCTCTAGGAATAGAACTCAAGCAGCAGGTGTCTTTCCCTGATGGGCTACTTGAAACCACACATAAAAAATAAATTAAATCATACTTAGGCATATATGCTGGGGAAGTTCTTTCTCTTTGTTTTATACACCAAAATGTTGTATAAAGTAGAACTGGATCATAGTGAAAAATTGGTTTTGTAGAATAATATCAAATTAATTCCCATTATAGGTATGTCTGTTGTTATGTTCATAACAATCTAGCTTAATTTTGGAACACATTTTCAAAAATGTTGATTTTTCTTTTACTTTCAAACAAACTTTTCTACTTATTCACAAATTATGACTATATTACAAAGAAATGTGCAAGAATTCATAATACTGCTTCAACAAATGCAGACTATTGATAAAGTTTTTCTATATCTTAGGAAGAATTAAATTTATACTTAGGAAGCACCAAAAGACATAAGAAAATTCTAGGTGGAAGAGTGTCACACGTTAGACAGTGTCAGAGATAGTAATGCCTAGCTAATTTTAAAAAACCAGAGGGAACCATATTAATTGAAAAACCTACTGACAAACTATACATACAACTAGCTCAAGGAATATAATACATGTCTAGGCAAGGTTTATCTGAGAATGTTTGGTCTTTGCCCAAGCTTTATCTACTTAGCACATGGTAATTAAAAGTACCAGACTGGTGGAACTAACTTTCTTGGATATCTACCAGCCATACTTTGAGGTCTATACTAATTTGGTCAGAATGACATAAAGGACAGTTTTTGCTCTTTGCCCTCCTAGGTCGACTAGGCTCCAGGGGACTATGAGCATCTCTCAGAATATCCTGTAACTGTGGTACATCACCTGTCCCCTTGATCAGGGAGGCCTTGGAGACCCCATCAAATGTACTTGAACCAGTGTCCAGTCTACAAAGAAGAGGATCAACACAGAGGAAACATTTCCTCCATGCTTCCAAGTGAAGCCAGCCACGGTCGAGCAGGACCTTTGACTTATCTTCACATAGGCGGAACTCGTAAAAGAAAGGAGTTAGGGGCTCCTCCCAAGCCCATGTGACTCCTGAGGAACAGATCCTCAAACAATCTTAAGAGTAAAAATAAATTGGTTTATCTGGGCCAACTATATGGTCTTCAACACACAAAAGGAAAGTAAAACCAAAGATTAAAGGGATCAATATAATTCTTTAAGAGTCCATGTGTATAACTAAAAGCTACATAACAAGAAACAATGCTAGACAGGAGATACCTTTCTTTGAGTTGTTGGCCAAGGTGGCCCAAGAGACTCTCAGACAGTAACCCAGGATAGAACTGGGGAAATGAACACCTGACCCCAATCTTATCTAAAGGAATATTGGCAAATGATTGCTGCTAGATGAGGAAAAGCTGATCTTCCTAAGACAAGGAACTCTAGATAGGCTGACTAGATTCAGCAGATGGACAAGCACTGGAGAATGGCTGGGGGTACCAACAACACGGTGGACAGTAACAAGGATGACAGAGTATATGGGTTCCAGTGAGGATGGGGGAGACCACAGGAGGGTGCCATTTGGGATGTGGGTATATAGATGAATAAGATTGTTTGGGATGTCTGTATGAAATACACACAAAAAATCAACAAATTAAAAACATGAATTACATTTGAGGAAGAAGCATTAAAATTTGCTCCATGTTAATTAGTAGAAGTGAAACTTATTACCATTGAAATCTACGTGATGATTTTATATCCACGCTCAGGTGGATCTCAGAAAGTAACCAACTATGACTAGTAATAATCAGCTTCATAGAGATTAGAGACGCATGTGCAAACATCTAAGTGTTAATAGCATTAAAAATGAGTTTTTTCTGTATGAAACAGTATATTTTAGGCAGAAAGATTGTAAGAGGCAGAGCTTATACTGAGTTCAATATTGTGTAACTGTATTAATTGAACAGCAAACCTAAAAATTTATAGCCAATATTGAAAGAGATGTATCTTTGCTCTGGAAATTGTTATTGAATATGTTAGTGCTATAATTAAATGCTTTTCCTAATCATGTAGTTATTAAATTTAAAAAATTATTTCTCTTATATAATCATTTGAACATCATCTGAACTTTTTATAGTTTGTACATGAAGCTGAGCTTTGAAGAAAGCGTAAATTTTAAATTAGCCACTGATAATGTACTGAATAAAATAATAACTGAGTGAAAATGGAAAATTTGCTATTAAAAGAAGAGAGAAGAGGGAGCGAACACGATATGGAAATTACAGTACTTCTATTCTAGAGATATGAAGCAAGAATATGATTAATACAAAGCATACTGGAAAATTTTCTCACTCAGTATTAGGCAACTGGTAAAAGAGAGGCCTTGTTAAAGGAGGTGCCTCCTTCAGCAGGGACCTTGTGTTTTCCCTAGGAAAAACAGTTACATCTGACCACCCTGGGAGACGCTTATAAAACTCTTCTAAGCTAGTAAAGGAAAAGAACCAGACAATTAAAACAGGAAGTGCCAGCTGGGGAGGATCTCCACTGGTGTTCGCAAGCTCAGCCAGGGCATAATGAAGAACAGCAGAAGGGATGGGGGGCTCTCCTAGGAGCCCTGCATAGGAAGGGGTAAGCAGGTGGCCCTCATCAGGAAGTGTTAGGGAGTTTGTGTTCTTAAAACCCATCAAACTCACTGAGAGGCTGTCTTCTGAAAATGAAATTAAAACAAAAGTTATGTTTGTTTCCATCAACAAGAAAGTGAGCTTTGTTGCTGGAATTTAGATAGTTGTGGAGAAGGGCCTCAGCTTTTGTGATATATAGTGATAAAATTTCATACAGGAGCTTTGAGCATGATGTTCTGATCTTAAACATTTGGTTGAGTAATGTCTTTCCTGAAAAACATGCTCTTTTCTTACCAGGAGTAATTCAGGGTTTGTTAAAATTGGACAAAAGTTGAAGACATGATTGCTAGGGGTTTTCATTACTATGGAAGCGAAAAGGGAGTACCAAGGCGCTGAAATTAAAACTGAATGATCACCACTTACAGAAACATTGTGATATTAGTCCAATCACCACTCATCAGAAATAAGTATGTCTAAAGTTTATAATTATGTCAACTGTCATCAGAGAAATATCTACGATTATGTTTCCCTTGATCTCATAACATTACTAGTAGCTTTATTGGTCAAATTTCACCTCTTTCTGAAATTTAGAATCAGGCTTTTCAGTGCATTCTACAATTTCCTGATGAGGACTTCTGGAATCACTCTGCGATGTGTTTTGTAAAGTCCTCACCAATGGAAAATCTTTGGAAGAATAAAGAAACTGCCAAAGTTTCCAAGTAATCATTCTGCCAAATACTGTATCTCATTTAAATTCCATTAAGCTCAAGAGTGGTCCTTTCTTTGGGTAGCAACTGATTTACTAGGGCATAGCTAAGAAAGGTGTGAAATGAGAGTAACTCAATATCAGTAGTAATAAGTAGTTTAAAATTCTGATTGAAGCACATATATTCAAAGATTCAAAGCTAGTATCCAATTATGGGACAGAACATTCTAGGCTTGTCTTTCTGGGCCTGGGTTACCTCACTCAGGATGATCATATCTGTTTTCAACCATTTACCTGAAGATTTCACAATTTAGTTTTACTTAACAGCTGAACAATCCGTTATATAAATGTACTATAATTTCATTATCCATTTATCAGTCAGTCAATGGACATCTAGAATTTTTTCCCAGCTCATGGCTATTGTGACTAGAGGAGCAATGAACATGGATAAGCTGGTATCTCTATAGTAGGATACAATGTCCTTTGAGTGCATGCCCAAGAGTGCTATGACTCCATCATGTGGTGGATCTATTTTAGCCTTTTGAGGAACCTCCACATTGATTTCCATAGTGCCATACCAATTCGCACTCCCATCAGCAGTGGGCAAGTGTTCCCCTTTTCCAGTATCTTTGCCAGCATTTGTCATTGCTTGCTTCTTGATTGTAGTCATTCTGACCAGAATAAGATGAAATATCAAAGCAGTTCAATTTACCTTTCTCTGATGGCTAAAGGTGTTGAACATTGAACTCTGTGCTTTTCCAGGTGCCAAAGGTATGATTTTGTTTTTTATTTACCTCATGAAGGGTCTCTGCTTGAGGAATGTTGATGCGTGACGAAGTCAGGGATAATGCTTTTCCTAGGTCTCAGTTCATTAGAAATAAACACAATGAGCTTACACGCCGAGAAAAAAGAACCAACGAAATACTTATGCTGATATCTTTACTGACTACTCAGAGAAAATTAGAGTCTAAAAAGAAATGACTTTAAGAGAAAAGTCGCCTATACTGATAGCAACAGTTGTAGGGAAAGGAGGCTGCCAGGAGCATTGCCATCATGACCAGGCATACACGTCAGAGGTGAGGAGTTCAGAGTCCTGTCCTAGCACAGTGGGAAAGACAGCTGCAACCTCTGCCCTGGGTCTTCTAAGGTGTTAGCTTTGCTGAGCTCCTTTTGTGTAGCTCAAATTTCCCTTTCAAGATTATGTGGTCAGAGCTGGGCATGAGTTCGATGACAGAATACTTGGTTTAGCATAAAGTAGGCCCTGATTTCAATCCTCAGCACTGAAATAGAAGAGAGAACAGATTATCTGGCAGGTGGAAGAATCCAAGCCAGTGACTAATTGATGCATTAAATAACTTTTTGTTGTTTTAAAATTCTTATTACATTTTAATTTTGTGTGTGTGTGTGTGTGTGTGTGTGTGTGTATGTGTGTGTGTCTGTATACCTGAAAACAAACACCCTTGCCTACCACAGAACACTGTAGAAGTCAGGACAATTTACAGGAATAAGTTCTCTCCTTAACACCACGTGGAATCTGGGGATTGAACTCAGGTCGTCAGGCTTGGTAACAAGTGCCTTCATCCACTGAGCCACCTTTCCTGCCATTCTTTTCCTTTTTGAACTTACATTTCACTGTTACCTAATGTTTAAACAGGGATAATTTTGAAAATGTGAAATGATAACTATACATGCACTAAGCTGTTTTTCAGATACTGTATCATTCAACTCCAAAGAATTTAAAGTAGGAAAGACATATTCTTAATGCTGGAGATTTTATTTCTCTCAGACAGTGTTCGTATTCGTGAATCTCCCAGGTTTCATGAAGGCTTCCAAAAAATACTGTTGAAAATTAAGGACTTACAGAGTCACCATTAACCTCTAAAACATTTTTAAATTTGAATTTAGTACAACTCTTTAGTACCTAAAAGTAGTTTTAAGGAAAAAAAAGCCTTATTATAATAATATCTGCCATGGATAGAGGTGATGTTTTTGAGCTCTGTAGTTCAAAAGTTTGTTACTTAAGAATTATTACTTGTCTGCTGTCATTTGATATGTTAATTCAAGTAACCAATCACAGTGCCTATTTTACAGTTGTAACAGGTGAATAATTCAGTTAGGATAAAAGTTGATACAGCATCTACAGCATCAGGATGGAAAGATGGCTCAGTGGATAAGAGTACTTGCTGTTTTTCCAGAGTACCTGAGTTTTGTTCCCAGCACCCACAGTTGGCAGCTCACAACCACATTTAACTCCTACTCCAGGGCATCTGAAGATGTCTTCTGGACTCCACAGCACCTGCACACACACATACACTTATCTCCCCTCACATATATAGACACCTAATAAAAAATTGAAAATAAAATTAATAAAATCAAAATAATCATGCATAGTTGCTCCAGAACTAAGTTCCCACTTCTGCAGAAGTCCTGACTCGCCTGACAAGTGTACCTCATTAAACAACTCATTAAAGAAGCTTCTTTTGGCAACAAATGGAGGCTATTACAAAGTTCTATAACTGGTAAAGTGCAGTAAGCTCTAAGAGGTACCCAACCCTAAGAGACACATTGCCAATGCAATCTCTACACCTATGGCTCAGGAAACATAGTGGAATGTGTTGGACATTAAGATATAATTTATACAGTCACCTCATTTAAATGTTGTACTAGTCACAGATATATAAATTCTCAATTTTGATGTTTGAAGATTTTATAAATATGTGATTTTTATTTAATAGCTTTCATTACTTGATTTTAATTTTATGTATTCATTTTTTTATTTTATGTGTGCCTTCATCCACTGAGCCATCATGTGTGTACATGACTGTATGGCCTGCATGTAAGTAGGTGCACCTGTGTCATGCCATGCCCATGGAGGTCAGGAAAGGGTGTCAGATCCCATGGAACTGGAATTATAGAAGATTATTAGCTGCCATATGGGTGCTGGGAATTGAACCCGGATCCTCTGCAAGAGTAACCAGTTCTGTTAACCACTGAGCCACCCCTCCAGCCCCTCACTTTATTTTTATTTTAATAAACTATATCTGATTCCTGAATCTTCAAATTGAACTCTCAATTATCTTTGTGTACTCTTTTCTTTCATTCTTAAGCTTAATGTTATTTAAGATTCTTTCGCGTATAGGTAACAGCTAATTCCTGGAGGGAAAATGGGCAAATCTCAAGTCCATATATTTGGGACAAAGTTGTTTGGTCTCAAATTCTGCTGCTTTCAATCCATAGCACAGTTAACAATGAGGCAATTATGTATAGCAAGTTTTCCTTTCAAAGCTAAAACACAGAAGGAGCCCTTGTCAAGAACTATTAAGGAAAGCTCATCATAGCCATTCTAGGGAATAAATCTACTTAAAATAGAAGTCTGTCTGTCCATCTGTCTGTCTGTCTGCCTATGTGTTTGTGTGTGTGTGTGTGTGCGTTTGTGTGTCCATGTTTATTTTATAGAAGCAGAGGGGTGAGGTTAAAAAAATGAAGGGCTCATTTTCTTAAAAAGTAGAGAAAAAAATTGATATTTCATAAGATGGAAGAAAACACACCACCAATAAAAAATAGCCTCTGTTAAGAAAATAATCTTAAGGGAAAAGGGAAATTAGGGGTCAAAAATGAAAACCCAAGTTAAATTAAGAGAGTATAGTGGGAAGAGTTATGCATTTGGATCAGAGCTTGGGTTTAATGGCGGCATAAAGATATAATATACAGAGGGTGTTTGATCAGGACTGGTATTTGTAGTAGATGGTATATGCATAAGTTGTATGCTATCTGCAAACAGGGTTATGCAAAAGCAGTATCTTAAAATTGGCTTAGACATTGTTCAACACATTTTTTAAAAAGCAAATATATTTCTTGTGTTTTTATTTACTTATTTTTAGTGTTTGTGTGTGTGAACAAAAGATAGAAAGAAATAAAGTAAAGAAAAATGTATATAAAGAGGTGCATGCACACGTGGGTGCATGTGCATATGCCCCTGCTGATCCGGGGGAGGCCAAAGTGGTATCAAGTGTCTTGCTGTTACTTTTCACCCTATTACTTTGAGGCAGGTTCTCTCACAGAAGCTGGAACTAAGCTGGCAGACAGCGAGCCCAGTAGTCCTCTTGTCATACTTGTCTTTTGATACAGGACCTGTGCATTTGAATTCAATTCCTTCTGCTTGTGCAGCAAGCATTCTTAACTGCTGCAGTCCACATTTCACAGGTCACTGTGTCAGAGTCACCACTAGATCAGAGGCTAGTCATGGCTCTCCAGGTGTATCTTCAGGAGGTCTTCCAAGCAGTTTTATCTAGAAATCCTACTTTTATGATATCATTTCTGCAGTACCATTGAAGAGGCAGTTCATACTCATGCAGACTCATACTCATCAGGCATCCATTTATCTAACATATATCTATCTTTCAGTCTGTCCATATTAACCATTACTAGAAATAACATGGTTTATTAACAGATAAATCATTCTAAACTTTTCAGGCTCTGAGGAGGAAATTTATTTCCAGGAACATTAGGAAGTATTCTCAGAGTGAATACATGTGTAAACCTAAAGGAATCCAGATTCAACAAAGGAAGAAGTTGAACTCTGATAAACTTGTAACAAAAGTCTGAAAAGATCCCACAGGGATGTCTGGACCAGCACGACCCTTCAGATCTGCCACCAATTTAAGTAAAAAATGAGGGATTTATATCTCCATATCAACTTGTTTTAAGTTACCCTAGAAAACTGAAGGTAACTTTGAACAACGTTATTCGCTTTGGCTGAAAATAGTGCCAGAAAGGGACTTGGATTAGTGGATCAATCTCCAACATTGCCAAGAGATATGGAATTTAGCTCTTCAGTCATAAAATTTGCCCTATATGAACATTACAGAATCTACTACAGTGCACTACTCATGGAAATCAAATCTACAGACATCACATAGTCATCCCCATGAGTAGTTCTGTGGTTTCTGGAGTCTGGAGTCTAGCAAGAAGATGATCAATAGGGGACATAAAGCTAGTGTTGAAGTAATGCATAATACTTATCATATCCTTTCATTCATCTCCCATTAAGATTCCCCGCACCCTCAGCTAACACCTCTGTTAGTGTCAATGCCTTCACTGTTAGAGGATCCACAGCTCCATTTCTAAGGAGCTTCCTGTCCCTCTCAAGTTTTGGTGGCTGAATTAGTCTACTTCCTATCAAAAGTAAATATGAAAGTATCAGTTGATACCAAATGGATCACCTGGATGCCAAATACATGATTTGATGGCCATGTAAAAGTAGTCCCCACTAATGATTATCAGAATCACTTATCATGTTGGTGACCCTTTTATCTCCATGCCAGCCTCACAAGATGCTGAGCATTTCAACAGTTTGTTGTTGAAGGGTGAGCTTTAATGAGAGTCTTGGTATATTATTTTGTAAAGATTTCTCCCTCTGGTAACCAAGACTTCTGAACTCACTAGCCCTGAACTGTCAAATGAGAAAGACCAATTCTCTGAGTGGTTCCCTGAGAATGACAGCCATCCAAGCTACTTCTGTTCACCACACAGCTCTAGGACTCAGGTGTTCTATCATTTGAGGACAAAATACCATATATGATCATCAACTTAAAGAATGTACAGTGTTCCCAAAATGCCCTTTTCAAGGTGATACCATAGATATTCATTCAATAGGCTACACAATTGCTAAAAAATTCTGACAACTCCTAGAGAAGTGGTGCAACATGGCAGCAAACCTCGTGGGGATAATTGGTACCCAACCTATATCCTGTAAATCATTTGGTCTGGAATATAGAATTCCATGTCAATAGATAAACTATTTTCTAAATACTGAGATCATGGTGCTGGCTGAGATCTACTAGCAAGTAGGCAAATCAATACCCCACATAGTATGGATTCCACAGGTAAAAGAAATGTAGTCAATTTTCATTTAAAGGTGGTTGGTTTTCTGAGAGGATGATTATATACCTGGCACCCAGAGTTGGCCATTGTTGCTAGTAGTCTGAAATTTGTTAGATGAAATAGTAGTGTAATTAGTTCAGGCTTGGTGAATAGAGATCTATTGCACAGTCCTTCTCTATAGCACCAAGCTAACTCTGTCCATATGCCCAGTGTGCCAGTACTAGAAAACAGGCTTACTAAATCTTTCAGTCTATTTAATGCTTCTGTGTTTATGGTGGTGTGAATCTTCTCTCACTGAGATTAACAATCAGTGGTAGACCCATCATCCTTCAAACCTACCTCCAGTGGGTTGTTTAAATACCTCATTCCCAGAACTAAAACACCTCCTCTTCTTTCTTCTTCCAGTGTCCCAACTACCATTCTAGCAACATTTTTTTACTGCCTACATATCTGTATTATTATGATCTCGGACTACTTTTCTTTCCACATAAAATAAATGATCATGGTCACAAATTAATATTTTGACCATTAGAATGGCTCTACCTTAAAATATCTCTCTGGGTTCCTCCTAAGTAGGGGAAAGTACACATAAGTCCTGTTCTCTCCTCTGTCACTTGGCTCCACAGCAGTTACCAAAATGTTCCCGAGTATGAATTAAGAGAAAAAGCTGATGCAAGGGAAGAATGACATCGTGACCTCCATCTTAACACCTGCTAGTGCAAGTGATACGGCAGCCTCCATGTTAACACCCACTAGTGAGGATGACATGGCGGCCTCCATCCTAACACCCGCTAGTGAGGATGACATGGCGGCCTCTATCCTAACACCGGCTAGCGAGGATAGCGTGGCGGCCTCCATCCTAACACCCGCTAGTGAGGATGACATGGCGGCTCCATCTTAACAGCTAGTGAACCTCAGATGTGCGTTATTTTCATTCTTGTCTAAACTGTATGAATTCTATGTTAGTTTAGAATATTGCTGGCCTGACAAATTGACATGAACCTGGCTCACACAAGCAGTTCTGGTTGCATTGTCTCTTGATGGCCTATAGTCAGAAGCTGTCTTTACCAGGGGTCAAAAACATGACAAGAAGTGGTTTTAAGGAAGATAATGTATTTCTATGAGACAGACACATCATGGTCTTACTACACAACACTAACATTTTGCTTTAAGGTAAAAAGATATCTGTCACTTAGAGTGTATTTCTCATCCTTGAGGGCTTCTATACACACTCCTAAAGAAAATGAAGTCAAATTTAATAACTTCTTACACATACATTCTTGACCTCACTAAGATGGAAAGATGTAAGCATCTTCATCAGTAGGGTCAATATTTGCTCAGACTTAAAGTAGTATATGTTAAGGTCCAAAGAGAAAGTTTACAGGCTTCAATGGTGATTTTCACCCTTGATTTAGGATCTTTCAGATCCTAAAATTGAAGTTCATGTTTATTTCAAATAAGCATTTAAGTTCAGAGGAGTAAGAAACACATAAATCTACTAATTGATTTGTTCAATAAACACAGGGCAAAATGACAATGAAAATCAGATCAAAGTCAGATCCAGGCTCCTATTGTCCATGACTTTCCTTTTTTCTCCTCAAGGATGTAAAAGCATACAAGTTTTCCTTGCCTACATTAAAGAAATATTTGCTTTGCATCTGACACCAAATATGGAAAGCCTTTCTGTTCTGTTTACCTTAAGAGGAAGCATCCCTAGCCCATATGAGAATTCTATTGTCTTTTAATTCAAAAGGCATTCTGTGTTTACTGAAGGTACAGTGAGTTGAAATCCATAACATAGCAGAAGCCTGAATGAATACTTGGAGGAAAAGCAGAGCATTATTTAAACCGGGATTCCATATGATGTTGCATTCTAGAACTTAAGAGGAAGGAGAAAACCTTTTAAGGGGAAGGGATTTTCCTGTCCTTAAGGAAACGTGGATGTTATTATAGTAGTCTGAGCCTTGCAGATTTCAGTTCACTGTAGCAAAAAAGCTCTGAGAAAGATGAAATCATCTGTGTTATATTATGAGCAAGCAGGCCAGTTGAAAAGGAACATTGAGTATGCAATGTGGTAGATATTAACAAACACTTAAGGGAAACCACAAAAAAAAAAAAAAAAAAAAAAAAAAACCCTTGTGCATTGGCCTGGAGTAAGCCTTCAACATCTGTTCAGGCCCTTCAGAATCTACACTGCTGAGAACATAAGTCAGTTTGTTGGTCATTCCTCTGAACTTGAAGCCAGATGAGCAAATCCAAGCCATTTTATGGTACAATCATTCAAATCATTCCAGTATGTTACAAGACTTTTTGCCTTTGCCTTGAGCTTCAAAAAGAATTAGGCGGCATTTGTAACACTTCACACATTCCAAGGAAACGATTGGATCCAATTGTGAAAGTTTCGAGCTCTGATGAATTTTCTCATCTAAAATTTATGTTAACCACCGGCCTTAACATGGTGCCCTGCTCCAGAGGCACAGAACTGCAGCACAGTAAGGCAGTGATTCATCACTTCATTAAATTTGTTATTTTATGTTTATGATATTATTTGTAGCTATTTATTACTTAGTTATGAATATTTGCCATGAAATGAGGCTAATCCTTTGATAGATTCATGACGAGCTTCATTTAAATCAATTGAGTTTATGAGGCAAGACTGACATGATATAAGGATGACCACACACAAAGAGGAATTCCATTACATCATGCTTTTCAACAAGTCAATATCTATCTATCTGTCTATCCATCTATCTACCTATCTACCTACCTACCTATCCATCTATCTATCTTCTATCATTAATAATTTTAAAAGCTAAGCATAATGAAGCAGACATGCAACTAATTTTCCTTTAGTCACATAGATTTACTTTTATTTTGCTATCCATGTAATATCTTTTGTGTGGGCATTGCACATGCCAGGCAAGCATGTTACTACTGGGTTACGTCCCTAGCCCTGAAATATTTCTCTGTATATAATCTTATTTTTCATAATCTTTGTTTGAATGACTATCATTATTTCATTGGTAACTTAACCTTATTCTCAGAGGAAAGTTATTTTGTGTCTACCTACAGTATTTGGTGCATACCTAATGGCCTCAGTGTTTCGCTATTAGGCTAGAATGTTACAACTACTTGACCTATTAGGTTGATGCTGCCTGAGAGGGAAAGGATTTGAAAGGACTCAGCAGAAAGTTTAAGTTGACATAGAAATAATGCCTTCAGAGTTTTCCTGAAATTCAGGGACTAAAGTCTAATTTTTATCCTGTGACCATATCAACAACGTATGGACATGTTGCTACATGTAGAAAAGCATACTTAAACTCTTATTTATAATTTTCAATACCCCCCAACAACATACTGGAATTTATGCTGCTTTTACTATTTTCCAATGAACCAACTAAGAATTATAGATGTCAAATAAAAATCTTAAGCTTGTGTTCTAAGGTAACTGGTATGTCCAAAACTAAAGTTTTCCAACTCCAAATAATCTTACATAAATCACTGAAAAGAATCAACACTATAATATGACTTTGAATGTATTGAAATCTATATTGTAGTCATTAGTACACTACAGATTATATTTGTTTTATACATATGTGTGTATGTATACATGCACATAGAGTGGATAGGTTATAGACACATACATATAATGGATACTTTTTTTTTTTTTTTTTGGTCTTTTTGAGACAGGGTCTCCCTGTAGCCCCAGCTGTCCTGGAACTCACTATGTAGACCAGGCTGGTCTTGAACTCACAGAGATCCGCCTGCCTCTGCCTCCCGGGTGCTGGGATTAAAGGTGTGCGCCACCACGACCAGCATATAATGGATATTTTAATTGCTTCAATGCCCAGTTACTGCTTTGCTTATTCAGGAGAAGTGAAGAACAGCAAAAAATAAAAGTAGGTCTTGCTCCTTTGCAGTTGATTAAACCAAAGGACCTTGAACCCTATTCAAGCAGCTGCAACCACTGAATACTTAGTTGAATCCTTAGAAATCACAAAGGGAATTAGTGTTTCCTGATCTCAAAGAAACAGCAAAGAAATTACTGCTTTGCCCTCAATTCACAACTGAACATTTTGGACGTCAGCTTTTTCAAAGGAGCCTTGCTGAGCAAGTAGCTGATTCATATTTGCCAAATTAAAAAGTAAAAACTAACAGTAAAAAAAAATCTACAAGCTAAAAATGACAATACACTGATTTCCACAGATTAAGTCTTTGATCTCTGCTGCAACACTTCGATACTTTAAGAGCCTCTGAAGAGTGAGTTCCATGGCTTTTTATACTCCATGTTATCTTCAAGTCAATTCACCTCATCAAATAATGACATAATACAAGGCAACTTACATGACCAAACTAACATTTTCCTACAAGGATCACTTTGGGAATTCACAGCGTCTTCATTGGGAGAACTTCAGAAAAGCTTCTTGCAATGGAATCACGGGCCAGATTATTATCCTGCAGTATTTTATTATGCTATTATTATTACCAATAAATTTATTTATTATTAATGTGTGTATGCTGCATATGAGTGTGGGAACATGCATGCTATTCCAGGCTTGCTGGTCCATAAGATTCTTGGTGACATTCCTGTCTCTGATTCCCATCTTGTTGTAGAAGTGTAGGAGTGGTGGGGTTACAGATTAGCACTATTGGTTCAGGCTTTTTAAAATATAAGGCTTGCAGGGATCAAACTCAGTTTCCTCGGGCTTGTACAGCAAGTACTTTTACTGGCTGAGCCATTTCTGTAGAAACTGTCACCCTATGCTCTCTCTTTAAGTTCACTTTGACTTGCCCACCAACAGTTCAAGGTTTGGAAGCTCAGCTTTCCCACTTCTCTTTGAAAGTTGGTTTTTTGCTGGCTTACAAACTAAAAGAATACCTTCCCTACATTTGAAAATTTTTTGAGGATACACTGTACAAAGATGTAAAATCTTCTGGTATACGAAATGAAATGCAATTCAAAGAACTCCTAAGATTACATTTCCAAAAAAACCAAGAAGAGAATTTTCTCAAGTGTCTCTTATTCTCTGAGCAGAATGAAAAAATCCAAGAAACTAAATGAATTATCAGTGATCATGAGCTATAAAGTCCAGGAGTAGAATTTTAAATATTATAAGTCTATTGGCTGCAACACTGGACAATTCAATCTTAACAACATTGGATTAAAGTCGATCAAGACTGGTGAATACCTGGCATTAAATCATCTAAGTTTAGTATTAAGGTTTTTTTTTAACTTTTTTCCTTGAGTCTTCAAGAATTAAGTGGAGAAGGTCACAAAGAAGTCCAAAATTCAGGTGGAATTAAAAAAATAACTGCACACTTTCAATATAGCCAATTCATGGCATCACTCTCTACACTAATACTTTTTTCCTTAAAAATATAAAGGATGGGATTACAAAGGGTCATATTACACATGCTTTAAGCATTAACTACAAGTGGGAGTTTAATAGCCAGTTTTTGAGCCAATTTTTGCAATGGCAATTTTCCTCCCTTTTTGTGTTCTCTGACCATTTCTGCAATCTGATTTGGTTCACAAGCAAATTGTACCTTCAAATGATTTTATTTAGCCGGGGCAAGTAGGTAGTTGAGAGTCATTTCAAATTTATTTCCCGTTATTTGCCTTTTGAAGAAAATTCCCATAGTCATATCCTACGCCCTCCATCTACGTTCAGGAAAGCGATGCCAAAACTTAGACAGGCGGGGTGCTCTGAACATCCGAAAGAACTTCTAACTCTATCTAAATACAGAAAAATTCCTTTAATGACTTATCCACAGATGATATCATTTTTCTAATGAAAGAAAAACAGATCAATGGATAGGTTTGAGTTTGAACTTGAGCTTTACCATCAGTCCAGTGTGGAAACATAGACAAATCATTCTCTTCAGTTCTAAGGTTTTATGTTTATATAGCCAGTTAAAAAGACAATTACTCTTTATAAATTTATTGAGAAGATGACTCGAGATAAATAATGTGACTTCATACCCACGTATACTCACATAGTGCTAATTATGGACTCAGTGGGACATGATTTTAAGAAGGAGAACATGAAGCTGAAAAGGGTAAAGGAGGGGGAATCTGTGTGGATTTAGAGAGAGGAAGTGTGGTAGATGTGAACAAAGTACATTGTGTACCAGCATGAAATTCTCAAGGAATAAATTTAATTTATTTAAGATTATAGTTGAGCAGAAATATTCCTATCACCTAGCGACATCAGGACTGTGTGACATCACTATCTTTCACATGATTATGGTGATGCTCCTATAAATAAACCTACTGTACTCCTTGTTTATAAAAGTATAGTCCATACCATTTCATGCAGCCCATAACTGCTGATAAAAACCAGACATGCTACTAATTTGTGTATGAAAAAGTAACTGTACAAATAATTGTATATTGTAGCCCAGTTTTTCAACAGGAAGCTCTTAGAAAATTAATGAGTTCCAACTCTGCAATGAAATTCTCATTTATGTAGAAAATATTTCAAAGGATACATTTGGCTTCTCTCTGTTTCAACCAGGTGATGCTCAGTTCTTTGTCCAAAACAAGACAGATTTTTTCCTTCCCTTCTCTCCAAGTCATAGTTTATATTTTCCTAGGAGGATTATTATTTAATGGACAAAATTTAAGCTTCTTGTTCCCATAGAAAAGCCTTTGAGAGAATGGCAAGAGCAAGAGAAACAAGAAATGGACATAGGACCAAGATATTAAAATATCTTGTGAATGAGCAGGTAATTACAAAAGCAACCCCAACCAAATAGAAATAGAAAATAGTTTGTTTAAGGTGTGCCTAAGTTGGTTTCAAGGGATTTGCCAACTACCAAGCTTTTATTTCACACAACTGATAAAAAGTGTCATTTTCAACCAATATCACTTACTTTTAGGTTGTTGTTTATTTATTTATATTAATGTTTAGTCAATACACAAAATAATTGGTTTCATTATGACGTTTCAATCCATGTCTATCATTGTACTTTGCTCACTACCACTTTTTAAGAATTTTATTTATATTAATTTCTATAGTAGTTCTTGAGATAGGGACTAATATTATATTTACAAAAGAGCATTCACAATCCAAGACAGTTGCATGATTGGTCTAATATATCCATCTCATTAGCAGTGGATCTAAAATTTTGATTCATCACTCCAGTTCTAGCATAGCTGTATAACCAGTACAATATATTGCCAATGATTTTCAAGATAATTAAGTAAAATGGAAAATAATGCAAATCTCTGAGAATTTTTTTGTCATGGTAATTTTCATTAAGATACATTCTAACTATCATGAATATAAAATGATTTATGAAAATGAGAGTTTACTTCTGTAGAAAACTTTTATTATCTGTACTTTTGAAGCAGGATTTTTTTTTAACCTATATGAGTGTATTGCCTGCGTGTATGTAAGTGCACCCATCTCATGCAATGCCTGCAGAGGTCAGAAGAAGGCGTTGGATCCCCTGGAATGGGAGTTACAGATGGTTGTTAGCTGCCATCTGTGTGCTGGGAACTGAACCTGGGTCTTTTGCAAGAGCAGCCAGTGAACTTGACTTCTGAGCCATCACTCCAGCCCCTAAAACAGAACTTTTTCAAGAGAAAAGATGAAGCTAAAAGAAGAGAGCTGACAGTGTTTGCTCAGTTAGCCTTTGGCTCTTTGTTTGTTTGTTTGTTTTTGTTGATTTTTTTGACAGGGTCTCTCTAGTCCCAGGATACCTGGAAGTCATGAGTGGACCAGGGTGGCCTCTATCTCACAGAGATAGACCCATCTGCTCTGCATCCTGAGGGCTAGGATTAAAAGCATGCACCACCAGGCCCTGCGAAGAGTTAGCCTTTGAACTAGGCTCTGACAAGCTCACTCACATGCAGATAGTAAGAAATGCCACAATGAACCTATCATAGTTCATGGTGCTAGAAACAAAGGTACGATCATCCTATTTTATTTGCACAGTCTCAAAAAACAAAGGAAATCAGAAACAGACAACATAGAGCAGTTTTGTGGGTTACATCACACACCACTTGGCCAAGATGGAGTTGCTCACTATAGAGTTGGAAAATAGAAGAAAACATTAGCATAATAGCATCATCCACTCAAGTTAAAGCATCCAGAGCCATACTTTTACAGTCTGGGCTTGAATCTATTAAGATGACATTGTCCTACGTGGAAGGAAAGAAGGTGTGAAAAAGAGATGAAGGAATTCAACCTGTGTAGAAAAGCAGATTTATTAGAGAATAAACCTGAGAGGGATCCTCCTCACAGCCAGGGATCTGGAGGCAAGCAACCTCTCTTATAGGCTCAAGGTTTTCATGTTTTTCTTCTTTATTTGAGTGGGAGGGGATTTGAGATTGAGGATGGGTCATATGTGAAAGGGTAGGTACAGGGTGGGTTACGCAATTTGGGGGAGAGAAGTTCAGGCATATGGGACTCTGATTCGACATTTCCCTGAGATAAGGATTGAGTCATAATTAGAGGTACCAGTTGTTGGGGTTTTTTCTAGGAATATGGCCAGATTGTAGCAATCACTCAAGGGGCATTCAGGACCTAATATTTCTCCATCGCTATGAACATGGACAGAAGGACAGATGAGAGTGTTTGTCCTTTTCAGTACCTTGATTAATAAAGTGAACATTAAGTCCAGTTGTCCTCATCAAATGAGAAGAGTGTGAACTAGAAAAAGTTCTTCACAGAAAGTAAAAAAAAGAAGCCAGTGAATCAATACCCAATAAGGAAAGTCTCTACAGATAGTTCTCATTTTATTGTAATATGTTTACCCAATGTTTTACTTATTCTCGAGTCTTCCAACAATACAATTTGGGATATAATACATTATTGAATTATATGAAAAGAATTTTTATGGTTTTTGAAGCATTGCCAACTTGTTTTAATATTTCCTATATCTTTGGGCTAAATTTGGCAGTGACTTCCTAAAGCAAATGAATTTTCAGAAAATTTTGTTCTCTGAGGTCCAAGCACCTCCTAATGATGTATGTACCACAAAGCCCTAATTCATCCTAGCCTCCTATCACCTAAGCTACCTGGGAACAGACACATATTCTCATCAACCCTCAGTTTTCTCTCTTTAGAATAAAGCCAAATTACCAGCTACCCTTAAAATTCTTGAAAACAGCATGACAGGGTGCACTAACATAAATGCAGGCGATACACTAGCATACATAAAATAAGAATAATAAAACAAAGGATTCTTAAAGTCTAAGTGGAATAATGTAATAATTATCTATTTCAGTGGGTGGCAGAATGTAAGAACTTGATATATATCATATTAAATCAATTAGGTTCCTTTTCTACTTAATAATGGCTTTCCTTTAGAACTATAAACTCCTTTAATACCTGTTCAAAAAATCTCTAACTTCCTTTTAATCATGTTTTCATGGCTGTCCCACACCCAACCTGCCTGGGATTCCTGGGGCCAGTATCCTTCCTTGGTAAAATTGATCCTACCCACTGCACCTTAACTCACACAATCTGATTCAACGCCCCAGCTCCCACATACCCTTTCTCCTTCTAGCATGGGCACTGGCCAACTTGTCTTGGCACCCCAGACCTCTGTACTATCCATTTGGCCCAGACTCTCCACTTCTTCCTGATCCTTTGCACCCAGACCAACCCAATTCTTCAGTCTAGTCCCCTGGAGCCCTTAAAGCCTGTCCCCTCCCCCACCTCATTTATGCACACCTGAGACCAGCCTTTATCCCTGGCTCTCCCCAACCTCAACCCGCCTGGGATTCCTGAGACCAGCCTCCTTCCCTGACTGCCTCAGAGTCCTGAATCCTACCTCTACCTAGCAAGCCTCCCAATTTGTACTGTGACTGTTGACTAGAGGGATCCAGACCTTAGGAGGAAGCCTGAGAGCATCTGATCTCATCTTACTTGGGACCCTGCAGGAACTCCTGAGCAGCAGTAATAAATCCATGTGGCCCCACCAATATAAAACCAAAAGAGAGAACCTGAAGCCTAGACCAACCAGCTTTTCATACCCAACAAGTAAACAACAAAGGCACATAAAGTTTACAAACAGAAACAGACCTAAACTCAACAAACGAAGGCCTGAGCCTCACACAAGAATCAGAAACTACAAAAGAAATCCACATAACAAAGTGACAGTGAAAAAATAACATGAAAAGCCCACATATGTCCCTGCCAAGAACCCAACAATCCTGTAGAGGAGTACAACGAGAATACCCTAGAGATAACACAGGATTTATTTTGATTCTTAACAGGGGATATGCTCATGTGATGATAGCTCTGAAATAGAGTCAAATACTGTGTTCTAATTGTAGAGCAATCAACAGACAATTAATTCAATGAATTAATTTGTTTCTTTATGTCTTTGTTTTCCTTGTGTCTAGAATGGAATTAATTCTACTGCACCTATATTTAGGAAAAAGTTTGTTTAAACAACGTAAAGGAAGTCATATGGTAGTTGTGGTAGTTTGAATGAAAATACCTGCGTAGACTCAAATATTTGATCACTGGTCCCAAGTTGATAGCCTTTTTTGCAGAGATTTACAAGATGCAACCTTGCTTGAGGAAACATGTCACTGGGGGTGATAACTGAGAGCTCGTAGGCTGATACTGCAACAAGTTAGTACTGTCTGTGCCCTATTTGCCATTGGAGGCCTGAACTCTTAGATTTCAACTTCTGCAACCATGCCTGCCACTTGCTGCCATGTCCTGCCACCATAATGAACTCATTCCTTTGGATGGGTAAAGCCAAAATAACTCTTTCATAAGTTGTCTTGTCATTGCGTTTTATCACAGCAGTAGAAAAGTAACTAATACCGAAATATCCCTCTCTTCATAATAATTTCTTTCCTACTTTGGTTTCTCTTACTGTGACACTGACCAAAAGTAACTTTGAGAGAAAGGGTTTATTTGGCTCTCATGCCCTAAGGTACAAACTCAAGGCAGGAAACTGAAGGAGAGACCATAGAATAAGACCACTTACTGGTTTGCCCACAAAAAGATGGCAAAGCCCACAATGGGCTGTGTTCTCCTGCATCTATGAAAAATTGAGAAAATAACTCATAGGCATGCCCAGTGATGAGTCTGATGGAGAAAATTCTTCCACTGAGGTTCCTTCTTCCCAGGTGATTCTAGTTTGTGTCAAGTTGACAAAAACTATCCAGCAAAATAGTTTGATTTTTATTTTCCTGAGAAAACTCCATACTGATTTCCACAGTGGCTGTACCAGTTTGCATTCTCACCAGCCATATATAAGGGGCAGGAGGCATAAGGGAAGGCAGTAGGAAAGAAAGAGAAATTATTACTATTGTTTTTTGTTCACAGTGTAAAATTCATTATATATATAATTAATTTAATAACCACATAATTGGAAGAAGCCTTTCATTACAACAGCATTGACATATTCAATAACAATTTCCAGAGCTAAGATGCATCTCTTTCAAAATTGGCTGTAAATTTTTAGGTTTATA
>NW_008342276.1:6455116-6461212 GCF_000622305.1 Nannospalax galili | reverse complement strand
AACTTTAAAGGCTTGTTTTTTCAATCCTTATTTTTTAATTTTTTCTATCCATGTTTCTTATACTGCCTGTAATTATTTAAGTATACTTTGCTGCCGACTTGTAGTAAAGGCATCAAGGTGGTCTAGATCTAGCTAACCTATCCATAAACTATAGTGAATACCATGAAACTTTCCATCCTTGAATATTTACCATCTATTATTTCCTTCATAAACTCCTGTATGAGGAAGAGGTTCATCAGTGGGCTCGGGGATTCTAAATATGCTCTCCTTTCCCTCAAGGGGATGCCATAGCCTACCTCTCCCTAACTCGTAGGCAATTCCCAAGTCTGTCTTACCTAAAGGCAGCAATCTTCTTTCAGTATCCCTTTAATCTCCTTGAGTCAATTCTAGGAACTGAGGTAGGGGGATTATTTACAAATAATTCTTCTTGCTATAACTTATCTAGAATTCTTCAAAGGTTGCTTATTCTTAGCTACTTTACTTATTGTTTGAAATAAGAAAAGCGCATTTGGAGGAAGTCTAATATCAGGAAACTGAGTTCCCAGGAAATCATCCATATCTAGTCTCTCTTTAGGTGGGCCTAATGACCTGAGTAGGTACAAAGCAGTTCCTCTATGAGGAAAGAACAGGAATAAAGACAGCAATGAAGACAAGAACTAAAGCAGAACAGCCAAGGACACAGCATGCTTTTTAACACAGCCATTCTCCAGGAAACATCCTTCCTTTCAAGTTTTCTCAGCCTCCACCCACGGAGAGTTCCTCACTTGCGGGCTCCACTGGAGGTGGCATGGCACTCTATTTCATTTTAAAATATACTGTTTCTTATAGAAAGACTCATTGTTTTTGCTACTAACACTGAGATGTTGGTGCATGCATCTCTAATCTGTATGTATCTGATTATTATTAGTCATAATTGGTTGCACAAGGATCCTTGGCACCTATGTATGTCTATAAAGTCATCAGGTAGGTTTCAGTGCTAATGTTTATCACCTCTACTAATTAACATAATGTAAATTTTTATGCTTCCTCCTCAAATATAATACATTTTTTAAAAATTTGTTTATTTTGTGTGTGTGTATATCACACAGAACCTCCCAAACCATCTTATTCAACTATGCACCCTCTTCCCAGATGGTACCCTCCCATAGCCTCCCTCCCCCAACCAGAGCCCTTATACTCTGTTATTTCTGCTACAGTCCACTGTGTTGTTAGCACACCCAGCTGTTCCCCACTACTTGCCCTTCTGGTGAATCTAGTCAGCCTATCTAGGGGTCTTTGTTTTAGGAGGGTCAGCTGTTCCTCATCTAGCGGTAATCAGTTGTCAATATTCCTTTGGATAAGATTGGGGTCTTCTGTTCATTTTCCCAGTTCTATGCTGGGTTACTATCTGGGAGTCCCTTGGGCCACCCTGGTCAACAACTCAAAAGAAGGTATCTCCTTTCTGGCATTGTTGCTTGTTATGTAGCCTTCAGCTATACATATGGACTCTTAAAAAATTAATTGGCCCCTTTCATCTTTGGTTATATTTTACTTTCGGGTGTTTAAGGCCATACAGCTGGCCCGGATAAACCAATTTATTTTCACTCTTAGGTTGTTTGAGGATTTGTTTCTCAGGGGTCACATGGGCTTGGGAGGAGCCCCTAGCTCTTTCTTTTACCAGTTCCACCTATGTGAAGATAAGTCAAAGGTCCTGCTCGACCATGGTTGGTTTCACTTGGAAGCATGGAGGAAATGTTTCCTCTGTGTTGACCCTCCTCTTTGTAGACTGGACACTGGTTCAATTCCATTTTGTGGGGTCTCTTCAGCATCCTTGATCAAGAGGACAGGTAACCCATCACAATTACAGGACATTTTGGGAGATGCTCATACTCTCCTGGAACTAGTCGACCTAGGAGGGCAAGGAGCACAAACTGTCCTTTATGTCCCTCTGACCAAATTAGTATAGGCTTCAAAGTATGTCTGTTATACATCCAAGAAGGTTGGTTCCACCAGTCTGGTAATTTTAATTACTGTGTGCCATGTAGATAAATCTTGGGCTAAAAACAATTTTCTCAGATAAACCTTACCTAAACATATATTTCTTGATCTGGTATGTATAACTTATCATTGTGTTGTTGGAGTAATATGGTTCCCTCTGGTTTTTAAAACTAGCTAGGCATTATTTATCTCTTGCATTGTCTAACCCCTCCATCATGGTTTCCCCAATTAAGGTGCCCCTATTCTCCCTTACTAATACCCTTCTCCTATGGTCCTACCTCTCTTGAGCTCCTTCTTTCCCTTTATCCCCTAGGTTCCTTGTATACCCTTCCCTCCCCACTCCCTGAAACTAACCCAATTTTAATCCATATCTCCCTTATTAATGCCTGTCTCCTACTGTTCTTCTCTTTCAGGTTCTTTCTTTTCTTTTACCTCTGTGGTTCCTTTCCATTATCCTGGTTCTTATAGTAAAGTCTGGATACATACTCACTTATCAGGATTTGGTTCTAGGATCCACATATGAGGGAGAATATAATTTGATTTTTTTTTCTGAGTCTGGGTTACTTCACATAGTATAACAGTTTCTAGTTCCATCCATTTACCTGCAAATTTCATGATTTCATCTTTCTTTACTGCTGAGTAAAACTCCATCGTATAAATGAACCACAATTTCATTATCCACACATCAATCAACACTTAGGTTGCTTCCATTTCTTAGCTAATGTGAAAAGAGCAACAACAAACATGAATGTACAAGTGTCTCTGCAATAGGATGAGTTCTTTGGCTATATGCCAAGGAGTGGTATAACTGGGTCAAATGGTAGGTTCATTTGTAGTTTTTTAAGGGTTCTCCACACTGCTTTCCATAGGGGTTGAGCAAGTTTGCAGCCCCACCAGTAGTTGATGAGTGATCCCCTTTCCCACATCCTCTCCAACATTTAGTATCATTTGTTCTCTTGACATTAACCAGTCTGACTGGGGTAAAATGAAATCTTAAAGTGGTTTTAATTTGTATTTCCCTAATTATTATTGATGTTGAAGATCTTTTAAGATGCTTCTTAGCCATCTCCTTCTTTTGAGAACTCTCTGTTCAGCTCCTTAGCCCATCTTTTAATTGGGTTACTTCTTGTCTTGATTCTCTGTTTTTTGAGTTCATTATAAAATCTGGATGTTAAACCTCTGTCAGATGTGTCACTGGTGAAGATTTTCTCCCATTCTGTGGGTTTTCTTTTCACTTCTTGGTTGCCTCCTTTGATGTACAGAAGCCTTTTAGTTTAATGAGGGCCCATTTGTTGATTCTTGACCTTGTTTCCTGAAAAATTGGTGTCCAGTTTAGAAAATCCTCTCCTACACCTATATCTTGTAGGTTTTTGCCAATGTCTTCTTCTAACAGTTTCAGAGTTTCAGGCTTTACATTGAGGTCTTTGATCCATTTGGAATTGACTTTTGTGCAGGGTGAAAGATAGGGGTTTAGTTTCATTCTTCTACAGGTGGAGATCCAGGTTTGCCAGCACCATTTGCTGAACATCCTGTCTTTCCTCCAGTGAATGTTCTTGGCCTCGTTGTCAAATATCAGGTGACTGAAATTGCTTATACTCATATTTGTGTCTTCAATTTTGTTCCATTGATCTATGGGTCTATTTTTGTGCCAGTACCATGTTGTTTTTATGACAATAGCTCTGTAATACAGCTTAAAACCTGGTATAGTAATCCCCCAGGCATTGCTCTTAGTGCTTAGTGTTGCTTTGGCTATCCTAGATCTTTTCTGATTCCATATGAATCTCCATATGAATCTTAGGATAGTTTTTTCCAATTCTGTGAAAAATGTCATGGTGATTTTTATTGGCATTGCATTGAATCTATATATGACTCTTGGTAGGATGGTCATTTTCACAAATTAATTCTTCCAATTCATGAGCATCTTCTGATGTCTTCCTTAATTTCTTTCTTTAAATAGTTAAAATTTTCATTGTAGAGGTCTTTAAAGTCTTTGGTCAGGTTTATTCCGAGATATATATATATATATATTTTTTACAGTTATTGTGAAGGGGAGTATTTCCATGTACTCTTTCTCTGATTGCTTGTAATTGGTATATAGAAAGGCTACAGCCTTTTGTAGGTTAATTTTGTAATGTGCCACTTTACTGAACATGTTAATAATTTCTAGGAGTTGTCTGGTGGAATTTTTGGCTTCTCTTAGATATAATATCATATCAACTGCAAAAAGGGGTACTTTGATCTCTTCTTTTCCAACTATTAGTCCTTTAATTTCCTGCCCTTTTCTTATTGTTCTTGTAAGAGTTTTAATCACTAGTTAAAGAGAAGTGGAGATAGTGGACAGCCTTGTCTGGTTCCTGATTTCAATGGGAATGCTTCCAGTTTTTCTCCATTTAGAATGATGTTAGCTGTGGGTTTGTTATATATGGCTTTAAATAAGTGAGTTATGTTCCCTCCAGTCCAGTTCCCTCTAGGACTTTGAGCATAAATGCATGCTGAATTTTCTCAAAGGCCTTTTGTGCATCTCTTCAAGTTTAGGTCTGCTTCTTTTTGTGAACTTTATGTGTCTTTGTGGTTTACTTTCTGGGCAAGAAAACCTGGTTCCTCTAAGCTTCTGGTTCTGTCTTTTGATTTTATATTGGAGTGGCCCGATTGCTTTTTTCTTCAGGAGTTCCCACAGAGGCCCAAGTCAGATATTGGATCTATGCTCATTAAGGATATGTGTCTATTGCTTCTTTTTTGGTTGTATCTTTACTTGATTTGGGTATTAGAGTGATGCTGGCTTCATAGAAGGAATTTGGAAGTTCTCCCTCCATTTCTATCTTTTTGAATAAATTAAGCAGTATTGGATATAGATCTTCCTTAAATGTCTGATAGAATTCTGCTGTAAATCCATCTGGTCCTGGGTATTTTTTAGTCGGGAAGTTTTTTATTACTGTTTCAATTTCTTTTTTGTGTTATGGATCTGTTTAAGCTGTTAATCTCTTCTTGGTTTAGTTTTGGTGGTTCCTATGTCTTTAGATATCTGTCCATTTCTTTTACATTTTCAAATTTAGTAGCATATAGATTTTTAAAATATTCCCTTATAATGTTCTGTATCTTTCTGGAGACTGTTATGATGTTTCCCCTTTCATCTCTGATTTTGTTGATTTGGAGTTGCTCTTTCTTTCATTTGGTCAACTAGGATAGCAGTCTGTCAATCTTCTTTATCTTTTTAAAGAACCAGCTTTTGGATTCATTGATTCTTTGTATTGTTTTCTTTGTTCTGAATTCATTAATTTCTGCCTTGATTTGTATTAGTTCTTCTTGTCTTCTGGGTTTGGGTTTCATTTGTTGTTGCTTTTCAAGTGTGTTGAGTTGCAATGTTAAGTCATTTATTTGTGTTCTTTCCAATTTTTTTATGTAGAGACTTAAAGCTATAAACATCCCTCTAAGGAAAGCTTTCAGCATGTCCCAGAGATTTTGTTTTCTTGTATTTTCCTTTTCATTAGGTTTAGTAATACTTTTATTTCTTTCTTAATTTCTCTTTTGACCCATTCATCATTCAGACACGTGTTGTTCAATCTGCACGTGTTCATGTGGTGACTAGGCCTTCTTCTGGTGTTGATTTTAAGCTTTATTGCATTGTGGCCTGATAGAATGCATGGAATTATTTAAATCTTTTTGTATTTGTTAAGGTTTGTTTTGTGCCCCAGTATATGGTCGATTTTAGAGAAGGTTCCATGGGGCACTGAATAGAAAGTATGTCCTTTGGTGCTTGGGTGGAATACTCAGTAGATGCCTGTTAGGACCATTTGATATATGGTATTGTTGAATTCAGATGTCTCTCTGTTAACTCTTGCCCTGTTGACCTATCTAATGGAGACAGTGGTATACTGAAGTTCCATGCTATTATAGAGTTGGGATTACTCTGGGTCTTTAAGTCCTGTAGTATTGTTTTTATGAAGTTGGGTGCACCAGAGTTTGGTGAATATATGTTCTTGGTTTATTGTTCCCATGATCAGAATGAAGTGGCCCTCCTTATCTCTTCTGGTTAGTTTTAATTAAAGTCTATTTTGTTAGATATTAGAATTGCAATGCCTGCTTTTTTCTTAGTACCATTTGCTTGGAATATTTTTTTTC
>NW_008342276.1:6454085-6455099 GCF_000622305.1 Nannospalax galili | reverse complement strand
TCCTTGAAAGTGAAATGACTTTCATGCAGACAAAAAAAAAGTTGAGTTTTGTTTCTTAATCCATTCAACTAGTCTGTGTCTTTTGACTGGGAAGTTCAGCCTGTTGATATTTAAAGTAATTAATAAAAGATGTATATTGAATCCTGTTATTTTTATTTCTGTTCACATTCTTGACAAGCTTTACTTTTCCACAGTTAAACCTTCATTGAATTTCTTTCCACAACCCCTTTGGTATAATTCCTTTCTTCAGCTCTTTGTATTGCTTCCAGAACTCTCTGAAGGGCCGGTTTTGTGGACACGAATTCCTTCAGCCTATTTATGTCATGGAATGTTTTTCTTTCCCCTTCGACTATAATAGATATATTGGCTGGGTATAGTAATCTGGGTTGGCATCTCTGGTCATTTAAAACTGGGAATATTTTGGTCCAGGCTCTTCTGGCTTTCATAGTTTGCACTGAAAATTCAGCTGTAATTCTAATGGGTTTTCCTTTATATGTGACTTGTTGTTTCTCTTTTGAAGCTTTCAGTATTGTCTCTTTCTTCTGTACATTTAGTGTTTTTACTATGGTGTGCTGTGGAGAGTTTCTTTTTTGGTCCTGTTTGGTGTTCTATATGCTCCTTGTATTTGTTTGGGAATGTCTTTTTTTAATTTTAGGAAATTTTCTTCTACAATTCTCTTGAAGATCTGGTTCATGCCATTATCTTGGGATTCTTCTCCTTCCTGTATGCCTATGATTCATAAGTTTGGTCTTTTTAGGGTGTCACACAGTTCCTGCATATTCTATTCTTGTGCTTTCTTAAATTTTCCATAGCCTTTACTTGAGTGGTCTAGTTCATCCACTTTATCTTCAGTCTTGATACTCTGTATTCCATTTCATTCATCCTATTTTTGAGGCTTTCTCCTCTTATTTCTAATTGGCTTATTGAGTGTTTCACTTCCTTCTTCATTTCAGCCTGAGTAGTCTTCAATATTTCTAGCTTTTTTCTGAATTCCTTCAGAAGTTTATCCCATTA
>NW_008342276.1:6447578-6453972 GCF_000622305.1 Nannospalax galili | reverse complement strand
TCTATGGGGTTCTCATTATACTCCTCTAGAGGACTATTGGTATTTGGTGGGGATATGCTATTTTGGTTTTCATGTTTTTTCTCTGTGACTTTGACATGCGAATTTCTTTTGTAGTTTCTGATTCTTGTGAGGGTAAGTCTGCTTCTTTTTGTGAACTTTATGTGTCCTTGTGATTTAATTTTGGGGCATGAAAGGCTGGTTCCTCTAAGCTTCCAGTTTGCTCTTTTAATTTTATATTGGAGTGGCCAGATTGCACTTATCGTCAGGAGTTCCCAAAGAGGCCCAAGTCAGATGAGTATCAGATGCTCTCAGGCTTTCTCCTAAGGTCTGGATCCCTCCAGGATAGATTTTGCCTCAGGAATTTGGGGGTTAGACTGGCCTGGGAGCTGGGCCCACAAAAGATGCTGGTCTAGGGCAGCTGGTGGGCATGCCACCCAGGGATGCAAAGGAAGATGGGGACCAGAGGCATCTCCAAGGGCCCCTAGGGACTGCACTGAAGATCTGGGTTGGTCTGGATGCAAAGGACCAGGAAGAGGAAAGGTCAGCCCCAGTGTCCAGGAAAGAGGCTGGCGGATTGTGTAGCCCAGGGAAGCAGATGGAGGTGAGGGTGGGACCAGGCCCAGAGGGCTCCTGTGGACCACGAGAAGGAACTGAGTTCCTTTGGATGCAATGGATCAGGAAGCAGTGGTGGTTCCGGTTGGAGAGGTCAACTCCCATGTCCAGGAAAGAGGCTGGCAGGCAGTGCAGCCCAGGGAGGCAGAGGGAGATGAGGGCAGACCAGCTGGCAGGTTGTACAGCCCAGGGAATCAGAGGGAAGTGAGGGCAGGCCCAGGCCCAGAAGGATCCTGGGAACTGCCAGAAAGGACTGGGTTGGTCTGGATGCAAAGGATCTGGATGCAAAGGATCAGGAAGCAGTGGTGGTTCCCCCTGTGTCTGGGGCGTCAAGACAAGGAATGGGACAGCACCCAGGCTAGGAGGAGAGATGGGTGGGGGAGATGGGAGGGTGAATGAGGCTGGGGGAGTCAAGGCAGGGAGGGCAAGAAGGACTTACCCAGGAGAGAGGCCAGCAAGTTGTGCAGGCCCATGGAGGCAGGGGGACGTGAGGACGGGATCAGGCCCAGAGGGCCTCTGGGGACCTCGAGAAGAACTGGGTCCATCTAGATGCAAGGGACCAGGAAGCAGTGGTAGCCCCAGCCAAGAAGTCATCCCTGGTGTCCAGGAAAGAAGCTGGCAGGCTGTGCAACCCAGGGAAGCAGAGGGAGGTGAGGGTGGACAGCAAATTATTTTTTTTTAGTAAAATCACATGTGTCTATGTAAATATCATAATGAAACCCGTTACTTTATATGCTAGTTGAAATGTTAATAATAAATGAACTAATAAAAATAAAACCAGTGGTAAAATCTCTAACTTGTCTCAATGTCTAACATATCCCTTTGCTTGTAAGAGATCACTGAGTAGTTTCATTAACCGTGTTTTCTAAATTACTTTCTTCAGTGACCAAAAACTCAAGATTAGCTGAGGTTAAACATAAAATAAGTGGATGTAGAGCACAGGAGCAAAGACCAGATCACAGGACAGTTTAATTACAATGCTCTAGAACCTCTTTGGAAGTCTGTTAAACTAATGGAGACATAATCATGTGTACAAACAATGAGAACAGAAGGCATCTCTTGCCCATTCCAGCATTCTCAGAAGGAAAGGGCGTGTGAACCACTCCAGCCCACCTGTTAGTAAATCTAATGAAGCATCACTGAGGTCCATAGACATGAAATGAAAGGAGAAGAGGATTGAGAAATTCTTGATTTGAAATCAAGTACCAGCTCTACCACCATCTTCATTTCCATGTTCTACAATGGTGGAAATAAATGCTACTTCTTCAGAATTTTGCTATGAATATTGACTGGTAAAGTAATAAAAGATGAAACCAAGTTATAGCTTCTGAAAGACTTCATGTTAGCCCTTATTTCTTTTTATTGAATTTTTGTGATTTTCAAACAATATAATTTGAAGATATTTAGACCTGTCCCCTACCCCTGTCTCCCCTTATTGCCCCCTGCCTATTTAATATATTTTATCCTATCATTTATACATATATATATATAATGAATAACTATAGAGTCATTGTAGGTCCATCTACCATCCACTGACTGGAGCCTGGTTAAACTACCAAGAGTCCCATGCTTGAAATAGACTGTCTCTGTCCCTCCCAGCAGCCATCTATTGCCTGAACTACCTTAGGAAAATCTTTGGAGCTTCTTATGTACTTTGTCATATCTTGCGAATAGGTTTTCTGGTTTGAACTTGCATGCAACTTGTACTTGCTGTCATCATTACTGTGACTTCATATGAGTAACTGACCACCTGTCTGGAAAACTGTTTTCTTGTAATTATCTACAGCCTCTGATGCTTACACTCTTTCTACCTCCTCTTCTGCAATGATTGTTGGGCTTCAGGTGGCCAAAGTTTAATAGAGGAATCCTATTCAGGAATAAGTGCTCTGCTGCAGCCTCTTGCTTTCTGCACTTTGGCCATTTGTGGGTTTCTGTGTTAATTACTATTTATTGCATAAGGAAACTTCTCTGGTGTGAGTTGAGAGATCCATTAATCTATGGCTATAACAATAAGTCATTAGGAGTCAGTTCAATGTGATAACTATTTAGTAGAAAACTAGTATTAGGTTTTTCTTCTATGTTCTATGACCTGTTTAGTGTCAAGTTCCTAACTCTGATATCAAGATCAGGTAAGGGCTCCATCCTATGAAGCAAAGCTTAAATCAATTTAAAAAATGGTTGGTTACTTCCACAATATTTGTGCCACCTTTTCTCTGGTAGGCATATCTTGCCTGGTCAGACTACTATAGTTCATAAGACTCATAGTTGTGTTTCATCATCAGAGAACTCTGTTCAGCTTCTTGCTTCTGTTTTTAATTTTAGCCCGTTTTTGACTGGCAAGTCTTCTCCTTTGAGAGTAGCTGACTTTCACCATCCAAGTTTATTGAAAAAGAAAATAATCTTGCCATCAAACATATTTATCTAACTCAGCCTAATTTTGTTGACATAACACTTTGTCTCTGAAATTATGCATTTTTGAACTTCATCTGGTGATTTGTAAGCAGAGAAATTTTTCTGGTTAGCTAAAAAAAAAAGATCAAATAATTCTAGGTAACACTATTTATAAGATATGAAAATCAGATAGTTTGGCTGTATGATATGTGTTTTCAGAGTCTCTATTATTCTGATTTTTCCATTCATAACCCCTAAAAAATTCCAGCAATTCAAAATTCAACACGGATCAAAATTTCCCAGGAGTCTCAGTCTCTATCTCTCTCTCTCTCTCTCTCTCTCTCTCTCTCTCTCTCTCTCTCTCTCTCTCCCCTTGTTGAACTGTCTTTTTCATATACTGTGTCTCCAGTGAATGAGAAAGCCTGATGCATTTTCATTTAGATTCTAATAACTCGTTAGTTAATGCCACTCACAGTTCAGTACAGAGAATTTGCTTAAATCACCCAGATATCTAATTTTAACATCTAATTTTATGCAAATCAGTTTTATCTAACTGATCAAAGCAGTGATAATGTTATTAATTTGTCCATGAACTTACCTTTCAGTCTCATCAATTGCTTAGAATAAAAGGTTGACCTTGGTAAGTAAGCTCAATAAATTCATTGGTTCCCCGGTAAAACTTTAATGAAACATTGGCTTGACAATTGAAACTTAAAAGGGAATAAGCATTTATTAGCATCCCCAGGAAAAGAAGTTTCAAAATTTTATTTGTTAATGCTATTATGTCTCAACTATTTGTTTAAAAAGAAAATGATAATGTAAAGATGTTAAAAGAATATGGGAATGGAGATATTTTCCAGAATAGAAAAAATGAGAAAGCCTAAGCAAGTGATGAAGGTCTGTTTAGGTTTGTTATCTATAAAGGATGAGACAAAAATAATATATACATAATCTTAAAGTCTCTAAGGTCATAGTTTAGTCAAGTAGTTTAAGTAATAAAATATAAATCTATTCAATGTTTATCTGAGAATATTTGGTTCTTACCCAAGCCTTATCTAGATAGCACATGATTATTAAAAGTATCAGACTGGTAGAACTAAACTTATTGAATGTTTAACAGCCATACTTCAAGGCCTATACTACTGTGGTCAGAGGGCCTTAAAGGACAGTCTTTGACCCTTGCCCTCCAAGGTCGACTAAGTTCCAGGGTACTATAGAACATCTCTCAAAACGTTCTGTAAATGTGGTGAGTCATCTGTCCTCTTGTTTAGGGAGAACATGGAGACCCCATGAGATGGACTTGAACCATAGTCCAGTCTACAAAGAGGAGGGTCAACTTAGAGGAAACATCTCATTCATGTTTCCAAGTGAAGCCAGACATGGTCAAACAGGACCTTTGACTTATCTTCAGAAAGATGGAACTGGTAAAAGAAAGGAGCCAAGAGCTCCTCCCAAGCCCATGTGACCCCTGAGGAACAGATCATCAAATGACCTTAAGTGTAAAAATAAATTTATTTATTTAGGTCAACTGTATGGTCCTAAACACCCAAAAGAAAGTATAACCAAAGAGTAAAGTCATCAGTTTACTTCTTAAAGAGTTCAAGGGAATATGCTTCCCAGACATTAGGCTTAAGTCTATACAAAAAGTTATTTAGACAATTATTTCTCAATGATGATTTTGTTCCTAACCTGAAAGTGCTGCTCAAATGTAAGATTTCAAATCTTAGTCTCCAATACTGTAGTGCCCACCTGTAGCTAAGGGAGACAACCAGCTATTGTTCTAAAATGATGGACAAATTTGTTTTCTCCCCTTGTTTAGAAGGAAACTGACTTTCCCCCCATTGAGAGGGAACTGACACTGAAAGCAAGGTTTTTTTGCTACTTTAACACTCCCCCCACTGAAAAGGCACCCTAAAATCTTTTAGGAATTAGATAAAAGCTCCCAAATACTTAAGACAGTTTTGGCCTTTGGAACAGGGTATGTTGCTAAGAGGCCCAAGGATGTTTTGATTTTTAGCTAAGAACCTGGTTACTTTTCTTCAGGGTCTTTTTACCCTAACTTCCTAGCCAATTACTTCTACTTCTCCTTCACATCTCCTATTCACCAGTCAATGACTTTCTTTTCTCCCGACAGATAAGAGTTATGCAATTTGAGAATCTTTTAGATAGACCCACTGAAGAGGTTCTCCAATTGCCTCACCCTGTGTCCCTGTTCAGCATGGAAGAAGCCAGAGCTGTCTGCGTCCTATTCTCTATTGGCAATCTGGGTAACACCTTCAGAGGTTGGCATGATAAGAATAGGAGGTAGGAATTGGTTAGGCAGTTAGGGTAAAAAAAAAGAAAGAATAGGAGGTAGGAATTGGCTAGGCAGTTAGGGTAAAAAGACCCCAAAGTAAAGTAGCCAGTTTCTTTGCTAAAGGTCAAAATGTCCTTGGGACTGTTAGCAACATACTCTGTCCCAAAGGCCAAAAATGTCAAAAGTATTTGGGAGCTTGTATCTAATCTTTAAAAGATTTTAGGGTTACCTCTTCAGAGGAGGTAATGTTAGAGTACCCCAAAGCCCCATAAAAATAAATAAATGAAAGAAGGAAAAAAAAAGTTGCCATTGGTTGAATTCAGAATATGTATTTTTATTATTTGTTTAATCACAGACTTGCTACGAGTGGTAGACTCATGCCAAAGACATTGCACTCATGAACTGTATAACAAACAAAGACACCCAAGCTGATGCTGACTTCAGTATCTTAGCTCTACCGTCTATCTTTCGTAGTGCTGGAAGGTGCTGCCCAAGCCACCTGAAGAGAAACTTTAGCATGGACCTTAGTCAGCAGTGAATCCTGTACACTACTCCTGGAAGGTTTTCCCACTGGTGCAAGAGTGGCATAAGTATTATAGAAGTAACCAACCACTTTCTAATTGTACTCACGGACAACTTCATAGGATAGAGCCCATACCTGACACTGATATCAGGCCTATGAACTTGAGACTAGACAGCCCACAGGCCATGGGTGAAAGCCTAATTCTGCTAAATAGATATACTATCAAACTGAATTCTAAAGTCTTGTTGTTATGCCCATAGATTAATGGATCTCTCAACTCTCAGAAAATACTGGAAACTGGTGGGGCATTATAAAGAGGGTGCAGATACAGGAGGGGATTTAAATATTATCAAAACATATTGCATGAACTTTTCAAACAATTTAAAATAAAATAGTAAAAATTTAAAAAATAGTTTAATATACTTTTAAACTTTTAAAAATATAGCTATACAGCCGGGCGTGGTGAGGCATGCCTTTAATCCCAGCACTCGGAGGCAGAGACAGGCGGATCTCTGTGATTTTAAGGCCAGCCTGGTCTACATAGTGAGTTCCAGGACAGCTGGGGCTACAGG
>NW_008342276.1:6422085-6446951 GCF_000622305.1 Nannospalax galili | reverse complement strand
AAGCCTCACAGAGCAATAGTAAGCCTTAAAGAGGTTCTGAATAGGAATCTTATTCAAATGAGTAATCCATATTTATTTATTTACTTATTTATTTTTGTGTGTGCATGTATGCATTTGTGGATATATTTATGCATGTATCATGGTGAATAGGTGGTAACCATAGGAGTTGTGGGAGGCTTTTCTCTCTATCATATGAGATGTGAGAATTAAATTCAGGTCATTGGGCTCGGTGTGCACCAAATGACCTAGTCAATGAGGAATCATTCATTCATCAGAAGAGATGTGAGTCAATGACGTGAATGAAGAAAAATGAGCATGTTGTATAAGTAGGACGGGTTACAAGAAAACGTGTCTGGAAAGAAGTATTAACAAATTAGAAAACTGGATAAGCAATGTAGTTTTGTAGAAATTGAGTGACAGATGATATAAAGAGATATGCATGTATATATGTAAATAAATAGATATATTGATAGGCATATAAGACATGAATACATACATGTACAAATACAGGGATGTATAATGTTTCTCTATATAATATATAAATATACAGTAACCATATGAGTAAAACATACTACATAGCAAATACTTGCTAAAGCACCTGGTATTTCATGTATTGTTACTAATTAGTTTCACAATGACCCATTACACTGGTCCCATTCTTTTGCTTTGTTCACAGACAAGAAAATGGAGTCATTGAAGAGTAAAAAACAGATGCTTTTTTTTACAGTAGGTGGCAATTAATATGGAGACCAATACCTAATCAGAATGCAGCGAATAAGAAAGGCTGTAATAGCCAGAGGGAGTGATACCTGTATCAAAACAGTATTTGCCAGACATGACAGTGCAGTTGCACACATGAACTCACAATGGCTGACCTAGCATGCACAAGACTTGCACAAGAATTGACTAAGAGTGGGGCTTATGAAACCCCACCCTCTGAGGAGCTATTCACAATTGATAGCTCCTGAGGTGGGGATACTCACTTTTCTCCAGGGATGTGGGCCCTGAGAAGCTACCCGTGCTGAAGTAGATGGTCTCACACCAGTTTACAAACTGGAAGCACTAAATGAACTCTGTGGCTATTAGAGAGAGAGAAACAGAGAGAGTGAGTGAAGGGGGAGAGAGAACATGAAGCTGGGAGGGAAAAGTGGAGGAGAGAGATAAGGGAGGGACTGGAAGGGAGAGATGGGGGCAAATTGAGCTCCAAACACATTATATTCATGTTCAAATGCTAAATAAAAATTTAATTACAAAAATTACATAAGACTTGGAGCTGGCAAGTGACAAGACCAACATTTTAAGTGAGAGTCCCTGCTTCTAGAGTCCCTGTTCAGTTTTTTTTTTTAATTATTTTTATTTTATGTGTATGCATGTATTGCCTGCATATAGGTAAGTGCATCCGTGTCATGCAGTGTCCACAGAGGTCAGAGAGGCTGTTGGATCCCCTGGGACTCAAGTTACAGAAAGTTGTTAGCTGCCATGTGGGTCCTGGGATTCAAACCTGGCTCTTCTATGAGAAAAACCAGTGTTCTTAACTGCTGAGCCATCTCTCCAGCCCCAAATCCCTGTTCTTAAATGGTCCTAAGTGTCATGTACTGAGTCACTGAAACAGAAAATGATGATGATACCTACCATTTACTGAGTTCATATCCCAATACTGGGGCTAGGGTCTAGGCTATTTATTTGACAGTTAGGGAAAGCTAGGATCACATAACTAAGAAAATATAAGGATGATGGATAAATCCTCCGTCTGAAAAATTGTTCAGACAGAAAATATACTGCTGAGATTTCCAGGAAGTCATACAAAACTGGTGAGATGTTTATGTAAGAGGGCTTTTGACAAGGTAAGACTAAGGAGCACATATAACTCATCACCATGAACATATATTAGAGTGCATATTTCTACTTTTCAAATATTTATATCAACATGTTATTACAGATGATAACCAAACTACAACAACTTAATCCTTATGATAAGAAAAAATAAGCCCCCTAAAATATGTCCTATAAATTTAGAACAGTGCAGTAGAGCCATATGAAAAAAAAATTAAAGTAACAAGTGGCCTTGTAGGTTCAGATGTTATTTCTCAGTGAATATGGTAGAATAGATAGCACATTAATGATAGACACTTTCAAAAGAAGAGAAAATGGAATTTTAATTTCCTCCACAATTCAAGAATGACTTATGCTATTTAAAACTAAGAAAGACATAAAACATACCTGGCCTGTTTCTCTGGCCCACTGCATTCTTTCTGATTCAAAGGTCAAAAGAGGTATCCCAGGAAAAAGAAATGCAACCAAGCCGTATTATCGAGTTGTATATGGTTCCACAGACTTTGCTTTAAAAGAAATGAAATCCTGCCTTCTGTGTATTCAATTGCATGGTTGTAATCATGATATACCAGCATTATTGAGTTTCTAATGATAGGAAATACTGTCTAAGCCTTGCTTTCGCAGATCCCAGGGAGTTACCAGCACCAACTTCAGCTGGATGAAAAATATATAGGAAGATGCTAAGACTCGTGGATATACCAAGTGTATTTGTTTAGACCAATCTGACTAAACAGATTCTGAAGTATTTCTTCAAAAGCAATAAAACAGAGCAACAAAAGACAGGGAGGCAGGGAGATCAGCACAGTTTCTCTCCTAAACAGTCATTCAGTGATTCTGGGATATAGACAGCTAGATCTACAGTCTTCAACAAAAGGTTTACAAGGTCATTTTGATGATTTTTTTTTTCATTCTGGCTATCAGAAGGAAAAGAGGGGGCTGGAAAGATTGCTCAGTGGCTAACAGCACAGGCTCCTCTTGCAGAGAATCCAGGTTCAGTTCCCAGCATGCACAGGGTGACTAACAACTGTCTGCAACTCCAGTTTAGGGGATCCCATGCACTCCTCTGGTCTCTAACAGGCATTGCACATACAGATGCACTTACTTGGAAGGAGGCAAAACACTGTACACATAAAATGAAAATAAATAAGTGAAACATTTTTTAAAAAAAAAGGAGAGAAGGAGAACCGGGAGCAGTGCACTTCTTAAGCTCCAGTCTAGAAGTAAGATTCACACTTCATTACCCAGAATTCAGTCACAATGCTACACTAAACAGTAAGAAGGAGAAATACAATATCTGTATTCAGGAAAAAAGAGGAGATAAGCTTGAGTCACCACCACACTGTGCATCTCCATGTCATCATCTGTCCATGAGCAGCATATTCACACATATGCAGAGCACACTTGCTCTGCCAGAGTTCATATCCAAAGCCTTACATATTAGCATGCTTAGGTCCAAGTCTAAGGGTCTCTGAGCATGTGAAATCTCTGTTGCCATGGCCCAAAAATTAGAAATTCAAAATACATCATCTGTGCCATTGAAATCATATATAGATAATAATGTAACAAATACATGAAACTTTTAATAAAAACTGTTACATGGAAAAAAAAGAGCAGAAGAGAGACAGTAAGATGCTGATGATACATGCAGGAATTATGAAGCAGTATTTTCCGGAAGCAGGGATTTGGAAGGTTTCAGAACAATCATCTGTCTTTGGCTCTAAGTGGATGGAAGTTCTAGTATCCTCCAAGGGCAAGTCTGAAGGGAAGGTTGTCAACAAGGAAGTCCCGGGGCTGGTCAGCTTGCAGAGCAAGCTTCCTACTTCTGCAGGCACTGAGGTCCAAGGCAGTGTCATGGTCAGAGATTTTAGAGACCAGCTCTGCATTTGGATCAGCTCTAAATGCCAGTAATTAAATTTACAGTTTAGTTTCTTTACTTCTTTACATGTGTGTCACTTCCCTTAAATTGATGATGACTTCTTCGAGGCTTGTGAAACAAAAGGATTGGGGAAAGATAACACCATTAGTATGAACTTTGCTGTAAGACGAAGTCTAGTCTAAATGAGACACTTTGGTGGACTTCTGCTGCTCAAAGCCTTGTTTAATCTTACTTTAGCCTCAGCTTTGAATCTTTAGCAGTCAGATTTTCCACATCTTTGAGGAACCACATTTCTCAACTCGGTCTTTCCTTTTTATTTCTCTGTACACTCTTGGAAATTCTGACCTCAACTCTCACAGTTCCTTGTTTAAACAAAAGACATTATAAAAATGAAAATTTTTATTCATTTCAGCAATTTCCCATTGAAAGCTTTGTAGGCAGTAAGTCTGCTTACCAAGTGATTTCCAATGTGACGGCTTTTACCAAATAGTTCCCTAGCATGACAGATTACACTATTATGAAAATATCTACCACTCTCTCCAACTTAATGGGAACAGTGTATTTTTCTGGATCATTGATACTGGGTATAGACAAATGACTTGTTTTAACCAGTAAGACCTTAGCATATGTGACATAAGCAGTCCAAATGTATGCTACTGTTGGGTGTGCTTCTTACAGAACTGATATAACGTGTTAACAGCCTCCCATAAGCAGGTGCTGCATTTGTAACCTGGGCCCCTGATTAAAAGTGCAAGGCATGTATATAAGCAAAAGGAGCAGAAGCCAGTCAGATCTACAGATTAAACCAGAGCAGCCAACCCAAACCTAAACTTGAACAGCAGTCTCTCAGCTAATGCATAGATGTATGAGTGAAAACGATTCTCATCAAAACCACTGAGTTTGGGAGTGATTTGATACGTAGCAGTAGTTAATTGAAACGCTCTACAAAATAGACCACTATCTTTACCTTTCTCAAGATCTATATTCTGTTATCAGTTGTCTTTTACTCTCTTATCATTTAACTGACACTGCAGATATTTGATATGGTACAAATTATACATGTGAATACAGTATTACTAACATTAGCCAAGTGTAAAAATAAAAATACCTTAACAAGTATCTCGAGTTCATTCAACAAGGCTGGATTGAGGAAATTTAATGTTACATGGTTAAAAATATATGTATATCAGAGCTTATAAAATAGAAACTCAAAATGATATAGTAACATCATCACATTTTAAATTTACCAAAAATAGAAACTATCTGATTTATTAATTTTGGGATTTTCAATTTGGAAAAGTTCAAATCCCAATTCATTATATAATCTTGTCACTACCATCACAAATTACTATAATTGTTCAAAATGTTTTAAGTTTATAGTAATTTTAAATGCATCTATTTTAGTTCATAAATAAGAAAGTAGCTAGACTTGGTGGCTCATGCCTCTAGTCCCTGCACTGGGGAGGTGGGGCAAGCAGATCTCTGTGAGTTTTAGGCCAGTCTATTTGCATATCAAGTTCTAGTCTAGCCCAGGGTATATAGTGAGACCATGCTTAAAAGAAAACACCAACAACAAAAAAGAAAAAAAGAACAAATCAAATAAGAGACTCAGTGAAAAATCAAAGGTCATATGAACAACCAGCCATTCAAGTGGTATTTTGTTTTCTTTGTCTTTATTTGAGAAAGATAGAAACTTGTGTTGCATAGAAATTTCCTCCAAGATAATACATTCCATATGGCTAGATGTTTGTTAAGATTCAGGAAGTTGTAAAGGGAGGCTTCTTAGGACTCAGGAAGTAAACAGCTCAAAAGCCTCAGAAAGTCCCTGAAACTGATCAGATATACTAGACCTCTCCCTCCCTAATCCCACATAAGTAGTAAGGACTGTTGAAAGCCTCTTCCAGACAAGTCAAGTAGAGGCTCAGACCTCTACTTGCATGGAAGAGACTCAGACCAACAGAGCTGCCTGAAAAGAGAGGCTCGGACCTGTTGAACTGCTTGTAAGTTGTTCGGTAAACTGCAGAGTTCCTGCTTTCATGAGCTATCACCCACACTGAGTCATTTTCACCCCTATAAGGAATCCTTCACTTGTACTCCTGAAGGAACCATAATAAAACTCATTAGTTCACAGGGCTGCACTCTGGTAGTATCCTTTCCTTAGTCTGTCATTGCTTCTCTATCTGGGGTGAGTAGACTTTGGTCATGTCTCCCCTGACAGTGTTGCATAATGCCTGACAATTCCCTTTACTAATTCATGTAGAAAATAACGAGGAGATAGGTAATGAGCATCAGGTGTGTACTATCACTGTGATAGTTACTAAAGATTCAAAGGTGATTGGTGCTATAAACATGGTAGGCCTAGCCTATCATGAAAAAAAGAAATGGTCATTTACTTGAAACAAGTATGAATTAAAGAGAAGAGACTGGAAGCATGTGGGAAAGAACCTTTGAATAAAACATAAGGCACAGAAATTATCCTCTGTGAAGGAAGAAAAGGGATGAACAAATGAAATAACATAGTGTTAATATATGTCCATGTAAAGGTAAAGACACTTGTCTAAGAACCAGGATTTACAAAGCATATGATTCCCTGGATTTCATTGAATAGCATGAACTTTTAGCAAAGCAATTTTTCAGAATCCAGTGTACAAAGGCTCTTCACAAGCACAGTCAGTCATGAGCCTCTGTGTGGTCCCCATGACTTCATGGACTCTAAGCCTCTCTGATTTATCTTTCTTCATTTACATTGTCTTTTGTTGTTGCTGTTGTTGTTGTTTAATTTACATTGTCTTTATGCTTTGTTCAGAATTAGTTTGGCCAAAGATCCCTTTAACCCTTATTTACACATTGAAGTTTTAGATTTATGATTTGTCTTTTGTCCATTTCTTAAGAAGAGTCCCAAATGGGGTCTGAAGAGATGGCTCAGTGGTTAAGGACACTGGCTGTTCTTGCAGAAGACCTGGGTGTGAGTCCTAGCACTCGCATGACAGTTAACAACTGTCCATAAGTCCAATACCAGAGGATCCAACAGCCTCTTCTGTCCACCATGGGCATTGCACAACATGGGTGCACTTACATATATGCAGGCAATACATGCATACACATAGACCCAAATGTTATTCATGGAGAAGGAGCTATAGAGACGGCTAGATGTGAGAATGTGGTTAATCTTACTATTTTTTATGCAAATTTGAGTTTATAGACTTAGACACTTTAAAATAGCAGAAAGCCACTGAAAAATAATATTCTGTACTATATACTGATTGCAGAGGGTATCCACTGGAGGACATTATGCTTAAAGACTAAAAGGTAAGAAAAGGTAAGAGAGACCTGTACCTATTTCAGTAAAATGATCAAGATGCTCCAACAAGATTCCAATAAATGACAAAAACTGTATAATTCTGAATAAACAAGCCAGTATTTTAGACAAATAAGGAGTAAAATGGGAGAATCGAATACAGGGAGCACAAAAACAGTGTTCCAAGGCATTTTCCTCTTCCTCTTTTTCTCTATCTTTTCTCTTCTCCTTTTCTCCTCTCTCTTCCTCCTCCCCCTTCCTTGTTCTCACTCTGTCTCTCTGTCCCTGGTTCTGTTCCTCTGCTCTCTCTCTCTCTCTCTCTCTCTCTCTCTCTCTCTCTCACACACACACACACAAACACAAATCTACATCAAGTAAGTAGACATTCTTAGAGGATAATGAATTAGCCCTTTATGTTTTTTTGCAAGGGAAAGGTTTTCAGAAGAGTAGCAGCAAACTGGAATTGGAGCAAACAGAACAGAAGTATGCGGGAAGTGGTAACACGCAAGACAAAGACCCGTTATTAGTGCAACCCTTGCGCCTCCCAGCTCTCTCTGGAATTCAAACTGCTCAAAAAGAAAGTAATTTAGTTTAGGAATTGCCTGGCTCCTTACTATTCTCTCATTGTGTGTGCTTGGATGACACAAAGGCCAACTATTTAATCATGTCATTTTGTGTTAGCTTGAGGATCTGGCCATGAGCATGCAGGAGTGAACTACTTTTCTGTGGCCTTCATTTCTGAAAATCAGGTAATCTCTCAGCTGTCTGCAGCATATGTCCTGACATGTCTGATTATTCATCTCCACCAGACCTAGTTCAGTACACTATGATATTGAGTTTTTGTATTTCATCAAGACAATGGAGATACCTAAAAAAATATTCATGTAATACTAATAATCAATTCTATGTCCAAGATGATTGTTTTCCCAGGGCATTATTTGATATTATTTCACTACTAACTAGAAAAATGAACCCAGTGATATGATCGTGTTTTCTGTGTCAAACTACCAGGATAATTAAGAAATGTAAGCCAAGAAAATCAAGCTTTTCTTGGAAAACTGTGAAGTATTTTCTTTTACGAGATTTGATGTTTCTGGCCTTGCATTCAAAGTAAAGAATACTAAATAACAACTGAATACATAACAATAGGACATAGGACCAAATTCCAGTTCAAGAGGGGAAGTGAAGAGGGAAGAAAGGAGTCTAAGATAAAAATATTGAGCCATCACATTTATTATGAAATTTTTTAATCTGGAAATTCAGAGACAGAGCAGCCTAGATATTTGCTGCTCCACCTTTAGAGAAAAAATAATAACTATGATCCAGTGTGAAGAGGACTAAATCCCATGTTCTTCACAGCCATTGCCATGTCTAGTGCAGTCAGAAGGATAGGTGTGGGGTAGGGAAGATGATAGGGGGTAAAGTATGTTAAAGTCCATTACATACATGTATGAAAATGTCATGATCATATCCATTGTTGTGTACAATTAATATACACTAATAGCAGTAGAAATCACTATCTAAATTTTGATTAAACATTAAAGGATACAAGTGACTGGTATCCTGGGTCTCCAAGACAAATGTAAGGCAGAGCCCTGAGGCCTTTCTCACCTTTCCTCCAACTCTTTGTAGTTGGATCATTCAATGTTCTCATTACCAGACATGGTAGATAATCTTTTGGGCCAGATGGTGTAGATTTCTGCTTCTATCAGGATAAGTATGTATCTTCACCCATTGAGCTCAGTAGTGTCTAGGCTTTAGCCCAAGAAACAGTGATAGAAGTGGCTGATTACCTTAAGAACACAATGAATAATGAGTAACACAGGGCTCAACCAGAGGCTGGACAACCACTGACATCCGTTAAGGTCCAAGGGTTTTCTGACCCAGGAAGTTGACCAGATTTGTTTACCTTTGTTTGATTGGTGAAAATTCCCAAAGGAGCCTGGGTATAATATTGTACCATGGCTGCTCAAGATCATCCTCCCAATTCTTTATCCATTTGCTTCTATGCTACCTTACCATTCTGGTGTCCCGGTTCCTCTGTAAAGGACTATGGAAGGAGTACAGAGATGACTCAGCTCTTAAGAGTGCTAGATGCTCTTCCAGAAGACCGGAGTTTGGTTTACAGCACTAATGTTGGGCATTGTACACAATCCCATGTAAATCTAGCTCCAGGAAATCCAGTGCACTCTTCTGGCCTTCCTAGGCACCTGCACAGACACATACATATACAAATAAAAGTATAAAATAAATTCAAAACACTTACTATGGGAAAAAAAATCCAATAAACTTTCAATAATCCAGATAAGGCCATGTTTTTCTGACACTTTTATAGTTTAGTAGAAACCTTCAATGCTTTATCTCAAAGCAATATTTAAGTGGCAACATGGAGGTGAGGTTTACAACTGCAGGAAAACACAGTGGTTTTTATTCTGCACTATGTACACTAATGCCATTCAGTAAAAATAATTCTGTGTTGGAACAATATATCTAGTTTTAAGTCTTCACTACTCTACCTGGTAGATTTGTGCCTCTCAGGAAGCCACTTAACCCCTTTGAATTTGAACCTTGTGTTTTAGAAATTCATCAAAAATAATAATGAAAACTATAAAGTTACAAAAACATTGCAAAATAATAATACTGTTGTTATGTGTTATGGCCATAAAGGTTCAATATGCAATTAAATCATATCCTGCCCTTGTAATAAATTCTAATTTCATGATCTTTTCTTTCCATGAAGCTCACATTCATGTTATAAACAAAAAAAAATATGAGGACATGATATCCATACCAGGTCTACAAACAGGGAAATGACATCACCTTTTACCATAGAAGGTGTTATGGTTTGTATATTTAATGTTCTACCAACGCTCATGTGTTGAAGGCTATATTGCCAGTGTGTGACTGTACTGGGAAGTGGTGAAGACTAGGTAATTAAGGGCTAGGTCATTGGAAATATGACCTTAAAGGAGATATTAGGATCACAACTCACCCCCCCAACCCCTTCTTGGCTGTCATGAAATAATCTGTTTTTCTCTACCACACACTGCCTGCCATGACATTTTGCAGCACTATATTCCCCCAAATGATGGGGCCGAGTGAGAACAGACTAAAATCTTAGAAGCAGTGAGCCAAAATGAATCTTTCTTCTGCAGTTGATTTCTTTCAATTACTTTTTCACAGTGACAAGAAGCTAATAAAATTGACTTTACCAACTAAGCGTGTAAATAATTAAAAGCACACTTGGTAGTTCACAGGTAAGTATGGAGCTTATGGGAAGAAAGCAGTGAAGTGAAGGAACAGTAAATTGTCCCTGCTTGCAGTCTCTGAGCTAGCGTGTCTATCCAGAAAGCAAGCGAAAAACACATGCCAGAGCTACTAAGAGATGCACTGTCACCTTATAGAGGAGCTTGCAGTCCTGTTACTCCACATTAAGCCTGCGCCCTTGAAGGATGAGACACTTCACTTTCCCTTCTCTATTTCTTCCCCATACCTCTGCCATTCGCCTCATAAAAGGACCAGGAAGAATATGGAAGGAGGTGAAGTAAGGCTAGAGCATCTGTCTGCCGACCGTACCACTATCCGGAAACTTTGCTGAGGGGTGGCCTGTATTGCTCAGCTGAGGATCCAGCTTCAATCAAGGCAGCTTTCCCCATTTGATTCATCCTGGGTTCCTGTAACTTCTGGTGTCAGGTAGTAAGAGCCCGGTGGTGTGACTCACCCAGGAATTCCATGCTCTCAATATGTGGTTTCTCCAAATCTTGCAGAACCCTTTCCAACTAACCCATTCTGAGAATTCTATTTGTTTCCTATCAGTTGTTCTAAGTGGAAAGAATCATTGCTTTCATTTATTTAAAGTAACACTTTGTGTCGAACATTATTTCACTGAAGGAAGTACCTTTATTAACGCTGTTGGCTGTACTCATGATGAAAATAAGTTGGCCTTACCACATCCATCAACTCTACAGAACAGACTTTCTGGAAGTTGGTATTAATGAAAACTACCAAACAGCTCAAAACACCAGAGGCTCCTGTCCTGTTCTTTTCTGCAAGATAACTAAAGTTGAGAGCTGGAAAGCTTCCAAAGTGCTGTTTAAAGGCCTGGCTTCTCTCCCCTCTGAGGCCATTCCCAACATCTGTGACAATAACATATGTGAACAATCTGAACCTTGCCAGCGTTTCCTGGCAGACACAGCACGTGTCAGTTTTATTGCTTATTCAGACTTGGGAATTGAATTGAATGTACCAAATGCTTATTGAGCAGCAATTTTGTGTAAGAAGCACTTTGTTAGGTGCTGTTGAGAATAACACCTGCTGTTATTAGGACAGAAAGACCTGGGTTTTAAAAAACTATTTTTAGTTGAAATAGTAACCATCTACATGTCTAAAACTTTTATTTTCATTCATTGTTTCATACCATTTAATGTTCACAAAAACACTGTGAATGGAAACAATCATTTTTATGAATGAAAAACATTGAGACTCAAAGATGTTACCCATGATGACACAGTAGTAGAGGTGGGGGTTGTAAGTATTTGGATCTAGTTATATCTTGTCCCTATCAACTTAACCCATGAAAATGCTGCTGACATTACTCCAGATTCCAACCAGATGAAGGAACTGATTTTCAGAAATGTTAGATGTCTGCCTAGTCTGAATGTTGTCCTCCTTTGAACATTTTCCAGAATCTAAGCAAAATAATATCAAATAATCCGACTCTTGCCCAGGTTTCTGGGCAGAAGTGTCAACAAGGCTTAGGTTTCTACCTTCCCTAAGCCTAACAACAAATCTGGGGTTTTTCATTGACTGTTGACTGGCTCTCAGGCATGGAGAACTGAAGAGACCTAGAGAAACTCTGTATGCTTCCATTCAAATAGAAAAGCCCAGAAACCTCCCTACTGTTCAGTCTTATTGGAATGGAGAGTTGGCTGTAATCAGGGACTTGTAATCTCACAGTCTCTTTAAAATTCAGTAGGAAAACTTGACAATTAAGTGAAAGGCGTGATTTCATCAGTTAGACAAAGAATCCTTTACTAGCATGTCTAATCATCTGCTTCGTTAATCTTATTTAAAGTTGTTACAAAAGAATATTTATTTTCTATTATCATACATTTCTACTGTGTCTTTCCTGGTCACATACTACATGATAGGGCAATTATGATTCAGACATTTCCTGTTTAAGAAAAAGGATACCAAAGAATTAAATAATTAACACTTTAATAAAGCTAGCTGTCTCTGTCCCTAGACAAAGTCTGGAAAATACCAATTGCTAGTCCTTTCCTGACAAGGAAGTTTGGTTGTGTCAACATCATAATTCAAGAATTAATGATCAAATTTCATAATAGAAAACAAAAACCTCAAAGTATCTCTCTTGCTGTATATTTTAAAATAAGAGATGTACTTTGGTCTTTGGCCTAAATGATTTCATCATTTGCATCTTGCAAAGAAAATAAAATTTCATACAAAAACAGAACATCGTTTCTTAAAAGAGCTTTCCTTGGTTATATATGCATGCAGACAGATGACAGTTTCTCCCTTTCCTAAGGTGAAATTTGCCTTGAATGAGCTCACATATATGGTGAACATGAACATAGTTCAAAAAGGGAAGTTTGAACACAGTTCCAAAAGGGGAGACATGTAAACTGCGACTTCTCTATGCTCTTTACTGGGATAAAAAGTTGCCCCAAGATTTGAAAAATGTCAAGGATGGACCAAACGCAGCAGCTATGTGTCCTGAAGCACAGACTCCAGGGACTAAGGGAAGGCTGATAATGATGGTTCCAATGAAGAAGTGCTATAGCAGGCTTCCCAGTCATTCTTCCTGGGCTGTTGGCTGTGGCTTAACATGGTATAAAATGGATGGATGATTTAAGACATGAGTTTTGTGTATGGCTTTGAAGAAATAGCTTTCTATTGATCACAAGTACTTCATTTATAAGTTAAATAATTTAAAATTAAATAACTTCATATTCATAGCATTCATAGCAGTGAACAACAGAAGACTCTGACTCAAGACAATGTAGAAAGCAAGGTTTTTCTTGAATTCTAACACTCCATGCATTAATATGAAGTGGTTTTCACAGAACTTTTCCTTAAAGCAAAATCATATCCTTAGGATCAACTTCTGCCAGTGTAAACATCAAGATTTTTTTTTATTGTGAGATATGACTGTTATCAGCATAACAATATGTGAAACACTGTTCTGGTCCCAAACCTCCCATCTTGATCTTTGTGTAACAGTAAGCACAGTGATATCTGTGTAAGAATCAAGACAGTGAGGACCACCCATGGTGAATCCTGGCCATTATGTCTGAAACAAAATTAGAAAGATCATTGCACTTGGAACAAAAGGGTTTAATATATGAACTCACTGTACCAAAGAGCAAATAACATTGTTTGGAAGGGCCCATAACAGATTCTTGCTAGACTAAATAGTCTAGAACTAAAGCCAGCTTGGGAAGATACATGCTACAGATTTGAGTGCTACAGTTGGGCTGCATCATCATTGGACAAGATGGCAAGTCACAGTTTCAGGGCTTTTTTTATATTTTATTATTTTTATTTTATGTGTATTTGTGTATTGCCTGCATGTAGGTAAGTGCACCTGTATCATGCAATGCCGGCGGAGGACAAAAGAGGATGCCAGATCCCCTGGAAGTGAAGTTATGGACAGTTATTAGCTGTCATGTGGTTGCTGGGATTTGAACCCAGGTCTTCTGCAAGAACAGTCACTGTTTTTAACTGCTCCAACCCCCACAGTTTCAGGTTTCTAAATGTGAGTCATTCAGATATCATCTGAAGGACCTTTGTAAATGTCAAATTTTTATTTAAATAGATTCACCATTACAATTTCATTAACTGTTTAAAGCCATTTTACTATGAAAAGGTAACAATAAATATGCTAAATTACAAAAGATCAAGCAAAACATTGTTATAAAATGTTTTTATTAAAGTTTTTTGACAATTTCATATATAGCATATATATATGTATGTATACACATATGTATATACCTATATAGTACATTTTGATGACTGTCACCTTCATCCTCTCTTACTCACCCAACAAGTCCCTTCCCACTTTTATGTCTCTTTTCCTGTTTTGTGACATTTTGAATTTAACCAGGGCTATGGGTGACCATGAGTTACTAACTCTTGAAAAACAAATGAGATCATATAAGTTATGTATTTTATTATTTTAACTGTCAAAAATATTATGTATAGTTATTATGGAGAACATCTTGTTTTGTAATCTATATACATTGTAAAGTGTCTAAACCAGGCTAACTAAATATATTTAGTTATTAGTTTTTGGTAAGAACACTCAAAATTGTTAGGGCTGAGGATGTAACTTTGTGGATAAAATGCCTGCCATGCAAGCAAAGGGACCAGCATTTGGATCTCCAGAATCCACACAAACTGGATGTGGTCTTGTGCATCTGTAAGCCCAGTGCACCTATAGCTAGGTGAGAGGCAATGACAGGAGTACTTTTAGAAGCCTGCAGGCAGCTACCTAGCGTTCCTAGCCGTGAACAACAGAAGACTCTGACTCAAGACAATGTAGAAAGCAAGGACCAACACCCAAGGTTGTCCTCTGTTCTCCATAGGTGCACTGTGGCAGGTGCATGCACAATCTAACACATAAGCGCTCACATATGACTGTGTATATGCACATACACATATACACATCATACATGCACAAATAAAATAAGACAAAAATTGTAGTAACTTCCACAATACTTGATTTTTATATAGTGTCAATACGTGGGAGAGTATATATCTCAAACTTCCTTCTAACTGAAATTTTAGTCTTGGATCAAGCTGTCCACAGTCCTATACCCACCCTCAAGCCTCTAGTAATCACCATTATATTTCAGACCACCACGAGTTTGACTTTTGTGTATTTACATATAAATGAGATCATGAAAGATTTGTCTTTCTGTACTTGGATCATTGAATTTAACAGAATAGCCTGTAGATCTTCTAAGTTGTCACAAATTATAGAATTTTCCTAGATTTGAGACTAACAGTCCATGATGTGTAGAGCATGTTTCTTTATCTACTCATCCATTTGTGAACATAGGGGCTAACACATTGTGACTACTGTGAACAATGTTGTGATGATCACAGAAGTGCAGATAGCTCTTTGACATAACAGTTACACATAGTTTGGATATACACTCAAGAATGGCACTATTAGAGCATATGGAAGTTTTATTCTAACTAAGAAACCTCTACGTATTGTCCATAATATATTCACTAATTTACATTTCCTTCAATAATATGTGTTTCTTATTCTCACATCCTCTGGAACACGTTTTTCTTTTTAAATATCCATTTAACAGGAATAACATCATATCTCTTTGCAGTTTTAAATTGCCTTTTTTCTGATGATTACCAATATTCAACATTTTTATTGTGTGTGTTGGTCATGTTATGTCTTCCTTAGATGACTGACCATTCAGATACTTTACCCACTTGTTTGAGAGGTGTGCTTTGCCAATATGTCCTTTTAAAGGACTAGGAATATCTGTCAACAAGGGGTCTGCATTCTGTGTGATAATCCTCAGCACTCTCATTAAAGGGTCGAACCTTTCCACCATCCCCAGGCTACCCTAGTCCCTATGACTCTTAATCACCAACATAACCATTTATATCAGACCCACTTGGATTTAACTTTACATCCAGCCACCCAGTTATTTAATATTTGGAAGTGTCAGTTTCTTTGCCACACGAAATGAAGACTCTTAACCATCTCACAAAGTTTGGTGAAGCTCAGAGGAGACAAAACATGGAAAGAGCTTAGCACAAATTCTGGTGTTTAATAAGTGTTCTCAAAATGTTACCTATGTTAACTGTAATTCTAATACAACAGCATTCCTGGCATTTATTTTTACTGTACATTTTTAAGGCAAAGTAACACTGCAGCTGAATAATCAAAAGGAGAATGACCTTCTCTTATTTGAAGCCTTTGAAATAAGTAGTAACAAAAATCTTATTTCATCTGTTTTACTAGATAGTAAAACATTAATATTTGACATTTACATAGCACCTGCAGAACATAAAACAGCTGGGGTCAGCATTTAATAAAGGAACCCTCAAAGGGTTCCACCTTCAGAACAGATCTCATTAAAATCAAAGTAATATGACATTACTACTCTCCTAAAAATAATGGTAGACTTTCATATTTTAACAGAGAAAATAACAGCATAAGAAATTATCTATTTCGTGTACAATGCTCTATAACCTTCTAACTCCTTTAACATGCCACATGTACATTAAGCCAAATTTCCACAAGAAAGAAATAGTCAGAAACCACATGATCAAAAATAAACCCTACTGAATCAGATCAAATAAATAAATATATTCTCTTTGGTTTGCAAATCTGAAGAAAAAGAAGTAAAGGAGGAAGGAGAAGCAACTATCCCGCTTAGTGCATGATCTTGTATGATCCGAACAACCCAAAGCATGCACTGTATTAATACACTCTACTACTGACGGGCTGAAGCTAAAGTTTGGGGAAGTTATTTTGGTCAGGGTAGTTCAAGAGACTCCCAAAAGAACGCAGGCTATTACCACAGACTTTGATTACCTCCAAGAACTTGAACATAAGACCCTGTTGCTGAAGACAGGATTTACTTTGGATGCAGGACTTGGAGCAGCAGAGCTAGAACTGAGCTGGAAGCCTTCTCCCTAAAGACTAGCACTCATAGTTCTGGTGTATATGATGCAAGCTACTAAGGGAGAAAAAAAATCAATCAGTGGTCCAACCTCAGCTGTAAAGGTGCCCATCCCTAAGTGACACATCTACAATGAAACCTTTACACGTAAGGCCCATGTAACACAGCAGAACAGGGGTAGAAAGAACACTAATGCATCCCTCAACTCTCATTAGTGAAGCTTCCTCATGCAACAAAGTCCAATGTATACAGAAGCCACAACTGGCCAACATATAGAGAATAAGACACTCTGGAGTTTGTGTCCCTGGATGGGACTCATATTAAACCTCACTCAGCAATGGCTCAGGGACAATTTTGGAGGAGGGAGCAGAAAGATAGTAAGAGCCAGGGTTGGTGTATGATTATAAGGAAATAGTCTTCTGGGAACTTGCTCCTAAGAACTTACAGGAATGGTGTCAGCATGCACAAGACCCATACAAACTCAATCAGACAAAACCCAGCATAGAACTGGGGAAATGAGCAGGAAGCCCAAGAACTATTAGCAGATGATTACTGTTGGGTGAGGGAAAGTAGATATTGCTTAAGGGAGAGACTCTAGATAGGCTGACTATACTCCAGTGTATGAACTTGCACTGAGGAACATCTGGGTACACAAACTTGACTCGATAGACCTTAACATATATGACAGAATAAAAGAAATCAGATGAGGGTGGCTATAGGGGGGTACAGATGTAAGAGGTGATATAAACATGATTAAGATCTGTTGTATGAAATGCACAAAAATTCAGTAAAAATATACATCTAAAATAGAAATGGCTCAGCATTAAACATCTATGAGTGGTGGAGATGAGATTCCACCTGAATTTTGTTCATTTCATGAGCTCCATTCTTATTCACGGTGTTCTAATGGAGGGCAAGGAGGCTCTGAGGAAGCTGAGCTACAAAGAAATTGCCTTGGTCATTCTATTCATAGTGGTAGTTTGGTCTGGGCTTTGAAGCTGAGTCTTTACTGTTAACAACCATATATGACATTGCTCTCTACACTTCATTTTTGTGAGAGCCTATCAATTGTTAAAGTAGGATCTCAAAACTTAAAGATTCAAAGCATTCCACATGACATTGCAAGGCCTGAAATTGAGTGGATAGCAGTAACAGGCAAACTGATCGCAGTGGAGAATTAGATGTCAAGAGATCTGGAATAACTCCTTTCCATAAATAACTTATACAGAAATTAGGAGTCATTCAATTTCTAAATGTAAGTCAAGAAACGGTCTGTGTGGGAGTTACAAAGGGGTAATTAGAGTGACACATTCATCCATTTCTTTCATATAATTTTCAAGGCACTTGGGGTGACATAGACTAAAGAATCCTAGATCATCTCTCTGTATGGGCACACGGCAGTGATTTCTGCATATGTACTATGCTGTCTGTATATGTTCCAGCAGACACAAAATAAATGAGGCATGTGGGAGGAAAACCTTCTTACTAGAGTTAACTCTGGAAAATGATGTTGCCCATCAACCTTGGCATTATCTTTAGAAAGTTTTTTTTTATTATTTTTATGTTATTTTATGTGTATGGGTGCATTGCCTGCAATTTAAGTGTACCCATGTCATGCAATGCACAGAAGTCAGAAGAGAGCGCTGGATACCCTGGAACTAGAGTTATAGATGGTTGTTAACTGTCATGTGAGTGTTGGGAGCTGAACCCAGGTGCTCTTGCAAGAACAGCCAGTGTCTTTAACTGCTGACCTATCTCCCACAGCACAGCCTCAGCTTTATCTTTTGTCAATATCTCATTCACCTGATTCCTTCAATTCTTTCATTTTTAATTCCCATTAATATGTGCATATAGATAGTAGTCTAACTTTAAAGAGTTTTGCAATCTAAGGTTGCAATACATTTCAATAATAAAAGTTGATATAATGCAGGATCCAGCTAAAACACTCTTTGGCATATACCAAAAAGACTTTGTATGTTAGTATACAGATACCTACTCATCTACATTCATTGCTATTCAAATGGGCAGGCAATGAAAACAACTCAAATGTCAAACTGATGAATGGATAGTAAAAATATTGGAATACAATTTAGCTGTTAAAAATAAAATTATAAAATGTGCATATAAATTGACTCAACTGGAAACAATCAGCCCAAATGAGGTAACCCAGATCCAGAAAAACAAATCATGTGTTCTCTTTCATATGTGGATTCCAGCATTTAGTTGCTAGGCATGTGTGTTTCACTTCAAAAATTCATAGAGGTCAGTTGGCTCAATGGGGCCATATGGGAGAAGACTTCATTGGAGGAAAAATAGATATAAAAGGGAGAGGGGAATTTGGGGATAGGAATGGCTAAATGGAATGGGGGATGGGAAGGCAGGTTAGAGAGGGAAAATGAAGCATCATAACCAATGCTAAAGGGCTTTGGAAAAGGTCATATAAAAACCTACTACTATAGAGTATTCTTGAAATATATACATGTATATGGGGCTGGAGAGATAGCTCAGCAGTTGAGAGCACTAACTGGTCTTGCAGAGGACTCAGATTCAATTCCCAGCACCCACATGGTGGCTATGAACCATCCTTAACTCCAGTTCCAGGGGAATCCAAAGCCCTCTTCTGACCTCTGTGGCATTGCACGACAGGGGTGCACTCACATACAAGTAGGCAACACGCTCATACACATAAAATAAAAATAATAACTAAAATATTTTTCAAAAAGGAAACATATACGTATATAAAAGAGTTTAAATGGAATTATCCTATAAGAGAGGGACAAGGCCCCTACTAGACACCATAGGTTAGCAAATGAAAAGCCCAATGCCAAAAGTGTGCCCCATCTTTGGGGATTGTTGTTAAGGGAGTTCCCACAGACACTCAAAAATATTGTCTATTGTTATGTTCTTGGTTACCTGCCAAAATTTGAGAATAAGACCCTCTTGTTGAAGATATTCCATATATGAGTCATAGAATACACATGGAGAAATCAAGCTAGTACTTACTTTGAAATTTTGTCTCTACTGACTAGCTTTCATAGTTCCAGAAGGTACTAGGCATGCTACCAGGAGAGGAAAGTATCACCACCTTTACCCACGTGTTAAGCCTGTAAACTACAATAAAGCCTAGCTTGAAAAGATATCTCCGTTGTTGCCATGAATATTATGGGAGTAACCAGCCATGTTCAGATTGTATGTAAGGTCTGTTTCACTAGGTAGATGCCGTACCTGGAACTGTTATCAGGGCCAAAAGCCTGTGCCTAGGCAAGTCACAGGCCCCAATGGAGTTACTACTGTTGTTATCTTGTTAAGTAGACATAGTATTATATAGAATCCTAATGACATATTATTAAACCCATAGATTAATGTATCTCCCTAGTCATGAGAGAAGCTTCTTTTTACAGTAGATAGCAATTAACACAGAGACCAAGGACTGGTCATTGTGCAGAGAATAGGATAGGAGTGTGCTCAGTCCTGAATGGGATGCCTATATCATAATACCTCCTCCCAAGGCTCAGGGATCATTGTGGAAGAGGGTTAGAAATATTTGGCTTACTGTTCAAGAGGAAAAGAGGAGGGCATCTGGTCATATTGCACCTTCAGTTATCAGAAAGCAAAAAGAGACTTATGCTCATGAATGTTCTTTTCTCTTTCTTTTTATAATTCAATCCAGGACTCCAGATCATGGGATGGTACCACATGTTAGAGTAAATGTCCCACTTCAGGTAAACCTCTCTAAATTAAATCTTCATTAGAGAATCCAGAGGTATGTTTCCATAGTGATATTAATCTACTCAAGTTTATGGCCTTACCACCCTGAACATGACTGATCTTATGTAAAGGGTCAAATTGAAATGAAGATGAGCCATTACAGGTAATATATAAGGTTTCAATATATTTTAAAAAATGTGCCATGCTTAACTCTTACATATTTTAATTCTAAAATGCATTCAAGTGATTAAAAAATTGAAGTGAAGGTTTTTATTTGAAAAAAAGTTGCTATGGTATTAGAAAAGAATTACAGAGAATACTAAATTTAATAAAATTAAGTTTTGCTTTTAGAATTGAACATAAAATAACTTGAATTATTATGAAGTTTTACTAAAACAGAACAAAACCCTCTAAATACAATCATTAAGCATATCATTCATATTATTCATAGCAGAACTGCTTCTCAGGTACAATGGTATTGTGTAGACATATTTGTCCATATCTGTTGTACTAAGTCCTTTTCTAGCTTATCATCACTAATTGTGTGTTATAGGAGGTATCTCTACAGTAGGAAATAAATTATAGCTAAAGCTAAATTCAGAAACACTAAATTCAGAAAGACCTAGATTCATCATGTAGGTCCAGATACTTCACTTCTTTGGTCCAGTTTTATCTTTTTTCAAAGGTATCACAGTTCTGTCATATGTTTGAGTGAAACGTGATGGTTTGAATGAAGTGATGAGTTGCTGGGACCATTTGCAAAGTTTCAGAAGTTGCAGCCTTGCTGGAGGAAGCATGTCACTGGGCGCTGGCTTTCAGAGTTCACAGTTGTGTACCATCTCCAGTGTCTGTCTCTCAGCTTACTTACCATGCATGCCTGAAAATATGAGTCTTCAGTTTCCTGCTTCTATCACCACTGCCACTAGGCCTCCCCACCATGAAGACGTCTTATCCCTCTGGAACTATAAGCCAAATAAACTCTTCTGTCTCTAAGTTGCTTTAGTCATGGTGCTTATCACTGCAACAGATAAGTAAATAATATACATGCCTTGTGTGTCTTCTTCCAGATCACACCTACTTTGAACATAAAACTAAGTATGAAACGTTGTTCAAAACCATCTTCAAAACTGGTTCCACTTTTTCAATCAGTATTCTTCAGCTACGTTATTATTTCTCACCAATGATCAAGCACAGCTTCTATCATTGTGTTATGAAGTTAGAAACCTGCTTTCATCTTGGTGAAAAAGAGAATATATTTAACACTTTAGATAAGTTTGGCAACAATTCCACAGACTGAGAAGAGTGCTGTTTTAGAAAATGTAGTGAATGTACAGCTGTGGACAAGTCACTAAATCTCTGTTGTGTGGTTTCCTCAAAAGAATAGTAGTAGGCCTTACCCTTGGAAGATTTGTTCCAGTACATCTAGTTTATGCCAGAAAACACAGATAGCACTAAACCCTACCTATGCAAAGATTGCTTCTATGCATAGACCAATGATAAGAATATGCATAAAGGATTTCTTGAATGTGACTGCTTTCAAAAATATCTTATTGCACTGTATTCACCCTTCTTCTTGGTATAATATGAATGATATTTAAAGGAAATTAACTTCAAAGGAAGAGTTCCACATCTTCCACTTTTGCATATCTGAATTTTATAGCTGTTGTATCTCAGGACAATTCTTCACTAAAATAAGTGTTACTTGAGTTCGGGCCCTATGATACGACAGTTCATCTGAAAGCCTAGAAAGCCATTAAGTAATTAGTTCATAGGTAGCATACATAATGTGGATAAATTGGAGAAAGTTTGATTCATATCTTTGGGGTCACTGGAATGGGATAACACAAAAGTTCATACGTATTTGGAATTTTGAGCACTTTAAATTTACAAATTATTTATAGAAATTTCCATTTTGTTATATTATTTTTAACAATTTTATTAACATATTTTGTTCTTTGACAATTTCATCCATGTATAAAATGTATTCTGGTTACTCTGCCCTTCCCCTCTCACTCTGGACTGCAATCCTTGCTAAGGCTCTTCCCTATGGATTATATTTCCATATTCATGACTTTTTATTTTGTTTTATGTCCCACAAAGTTGAGCTAAAGCCATGCATGAATTTAAAACTATCCGTTACAGTTGGTGGGCCTACCAGAGGGTATACAACTGAATACCATGCCCCTCTCTCTCCCAGAGTATGGCAGATGCCATTAGGTCAGCAATAAGAGGCTTTTTAAACACAACTCCTACAGTGCAAACATTAGGTCCAACAATTGTCCATTTGGACAAATGGGACCACATGAAACTAAAAAGTTTCTGTACATCAAAGGATACCATCATTCCAATTAAGAGGTAACCTACAGAATGAGAAAAAAATCTTTACCAGTTATACCTCTGAAAGAGGGTTAATATCTAGTATACACAAAGAACTAAAAAAAAAAAAAAACCTAAACATTTAAAAACAGACAACACAATTAAAAATTGGGGCAAGGAGTGGAACAGAGTTCTCTAAACATGAAACAAAAATCACAAAGAAATACTTTAAAAATATTCAACATCTTTAGTCATCATGGAAATGCAGATTAAAACCACTCTGAGATTCATCTTACCCCTCTCAGAATGGCTAAGATCCAAAAACCAAACAACAAATGCTGGTGAGGGTGTGGAGAAAGGGGAACATTTATTCACTGCTGGTGGGAGTGTGAACTGGTGCAACCACTATGGAAATGAGTGTGGAGAGTCCTCAAAACCTCAAAATTTATCCACCTTATGACCCAGCCATACCCCTCTTGGGCATATTCACATACATAAAAAAAAAAATCCTCTATACGCTACTAATGAAATTACCTGTTATTCATGTTCATTGCTGCCCTTTTCAATAGCCAGATATTGGTACCAACTTAGATATTGGTAACAACCTAGATGTATACCAACTGATAAATGTGTAATGAAGTTGTGGTACATATACACAATGGAATATTATTCCATTCTTAAAAAACAAAATTATGAAATCATTATCCTAATTGACGTAAACCAGACTCAAAAACATGTTTTCTCTCATAGTTGGATACTAGCTTTGAAATCATAAATACGCATGTTCTACTTTGAAAATTCAGAGAATTCAAGAAACTAATAAATGGCCAATTGTGGGTGGAGGGGGGTGGTGGAATTCAGTGATATGAAGAGGAAAAAGGACAATATTATACTAGGAAGGGTTCAATGGTGTGGGGAAAGACAGAGGCAGAAGTATAGGGAAGAATAAGTAACACTAAAGCTTTTAGGAAAAGCCATATGGAAACCTACCACTATAGAAGCTTCTGAAAGTATACACACACACACACACACACACACACACACACACACACACACATAATAAAGAGATTGAGTTATCCTATAACAGGGAGACATTGCCCTTTCTAGATATCATAGGCTAATGAAAACAAAAGCCAGGAATGGACTCCATCTCTAGGAGCTGCTGACCCTCAAACAATACTGGTCATTGCCACTGGTTCTGGTTACTTACCAGAACTGTATGGTGAGATCCTATTGCTGAAGACACTACATATATCAGCTGTAGTACAAATAGAATAAATGAGGAGAAATAAAGCTGATGCTGGCTTGAGAGCCTCATCTCTACTGGCTAGCCCTCATAGTTCTGGAAGTGCTATGCATGCTACTGAAACATAAATGATCACCAGCCTTACCCAGCTGTGAATCATGTGAGCTACAATAACAACTGGCCAGGCAAGATAAGCCCACAGGTGCAATAGTGGCACATATATTTTAGGAGTAACCAACTACTCTTTAATTGGATTTAAAGTGTGCTTCCTAGGATGGAGCCCATACCTCACATTGACATCAGGCTTAGAAACCTGAGGTTACACAGGTCACAGTACATAGGAGAGAACAAAATAGTAGTTTTCTACTAAATAGTTGTTGGATTAAAATGACTCAGTGACTTGTTATACCCACAGATTAATGTATCTCTCAACTCTCACCAGAGAAGTTTCCTTATGTAACAGATGTTGATTAACATAGAAACCCACAACTGGCCAACATGCAGAAAACAAGAGCCTGCATAGCTCTTATCTCTGAATAAGGCACCTGTGTCAAATTTCTGTCTCCCAAGGCTCAGGGATCATTGTGGAAGAGGGGACAGAAAGATTGTAAGAGGCAGAAGTGGTGGATGAACACAAGGAAACAGAATTTTGTAGACAACTTGTTCGTTAATCATATGAACTCATAGCAATGTTGATAAAATACAAAAATCCCATGAAAGCTCATATCAGAAAATATCACAGCACAGACATGAGGAAATAGGTAAGAAACCCTAACCCCACCCCTGTTATTTTGTCAACAGATGGCTGCTAGGAGGAGCAGAGATAATCTCTTTCAAGCATGGGACTCTTGGTAGGTTAACCAATGGATGGTCCCACACTGATGGATATTTGGAGGCACAGATTAGATTCTA
>NW_008342276.1:6418381-6421682 GCF_000622305.1 Nannospalax galili | reverse complement strand
TGACACAATGCATAAAATCCAGCCAAGGGTTATAAGGGGTGTGGATGGGGCAGGGGTCTAAAGTTGATTAAGGTCTAGTATATGAAATGCACAAAAACTCAATAAAATATTTTTAAAATTTTAAATAAAAAATGTCAACACATCTATGCACAATTAAGTTCAAGCATGGGAGAAAGAGAGAGAGAGAGAGAGAGAGAGAGAGAGAGAGAGAGAGAGATACTCTAGCCCACTAGCCCACTTAAAGCTGCTGCATTAGTACTGCCACTGCACATGGCTTCTTACCATGAAACAGTCTGTCTATGATGCTGGCATGGCTGTGGTATGATGTGATACAATGCTATTCATTTTGTGGTGGTAGAGTATGTGTCCCATTTGCCAAGTAGAACATCCAGTTCAGTTAACAATTCTCTGTGGCCTCCAAATTGCCACTGTTGTATCTAAATGTCTCCTCATCAGGGACTTCAAACAGCACAGCTGACACCACAGCCAGCAGCCAACTGAGGTTATTCTCTTGTATGTTTAGAAAGAAATAACTACTGCTGAGGATGAAGCTCAGTGTTAGAGCATAAACACTGTTAAGGATGTAGCTCAGTGCTAGAGTGCTTATCAGGTATGGGCAAGGTCCATGGCTCAATCCACAGAACTAAAAGAAAAAACAAAAAACTTAAAAAAAAAAATGACCACAGAAACGCCAAACCCAAATATAGATCCTGTGACTTCCCAACAGCCACACAGAAAGGTGAGAGAGGTGCCTCATGGTGTTCTCAACTAATATATCTTTACCCCTCTCCCACATGCAGCTAAGGTTGACTGATTGGGTGGGAGGGGTAACTGACTCGCCCATGGACTCCTTGACAGCATGGGAAGGAAGTGGGACTATAGCTTGCTGACATAGTGGTCAGAGGACATTTGCAGTTAAAGAAACAAAGGCGTTTGTAGCTACCTTAATGTCCAAATAAAGCCCCCATTTCCAAAGTCATAAAATGAGGAGAATTTGAAATATCTGAACAGCAAAATCATGGCTTACAAAACAGATTTATTCACATAATTAACTTTATAATAACATGTCCCCCAATCTTTTCAGCCCATGTTCCTTTCACCTTCGCTTCTTGCCCTTCCTTCTTTCCATCCTTCCTTATCCCCATCCCTCATTCCTTTTCTTTTTTATTTTCATACCACCAGCATGTTTTACCACCATGGACTCCTTGACAGTGTGGGAAGGAGGTGTGACTATAGCTTGCCTAGAAATGGCCCCTGTATTTATTGGGCTATTAAAGGTCTATGGACTATTATTTTCAGAAATATAAACAAAAGCAAACTTCAAATTCCCATAGGTCTCAGTATATAAAACTAAAAACTAAAGCCCTATTATAGTACAACTGAATATGTACTACAACAAAAGTATTTCCAAGATTTCTGTAAGAGTACAGAGCATATGAGAACAGGTAGTAGTGCCACTAGAAGAGAAATTCTTGACTGAAATCATAAAAACTGAAAAAGAATGGCATGACAGGAGAGAAGAGGAAGCAAGGGCCACCTAGACAGAATGAGCAGAATGTGTGCAGTACATTGGATGAGAAGTAGCTCAGCACCTCTGCAGACCTCAGAAGCAAAACGCTGTGGCGGAAAAGGCAGGTGTGTGAAGACACAACAGGAGGTGCAAACTGCAGAGGGAAAACGTGGAGCAGATGCAGGAGGTGACCATGTCTGGAGCTCCACTCTACCTCAGGAATGGCCAGATTCTAATTTTTTAGCAAATATTTTATTTAATATTTTAAAAATAATTTATTGAAAATTTCATACATGCATATGAGGGGTTCAGACAAATCCACACCCACTCCCTCCCCTCCAACTCCTCCCATATCGCCCCATCACTTTTTTTCTGATAACTTCATGTACTCATTCTTCTTTTTGCTACTCTAACATTCCCCCCTCTGAAGAGGTAACCCTAAAATCTTTTAAGGCTTAGATAGAGCTCCCAAATACTTTCGACAGCTTTGGCCTTTGCAGTGGAGTACGTTGCTAAGAGGCCCAAGGACATTTTGACTTTTAGCCAAGAAACTGGCTAGTTTTCTTTTCTTTGTGGCACTTTTTACACTAAGTGCCTAGCCAGTTCCTACCTCCTATTCTTATCACACCATCCTGAAAGAGGTTACCCAACTTGTGGATAGGGAATTGGGACTCAGACTGCTCTGGCTTCTTCCATGCTGAACAGGGATGCAGGGTGAGGCAATTATGGTACCCCTTTACCCCTTCAGTGGGTCTATCTAAATGATATTGATTTTTACACATCTTTTTTTTTTTTTGGTCTTTTTGAGACAAAGAGAATGGGGGCTGGAGAGATGGCTCAGTGGTTAAGAGCACATGAGAGCTTCCAAAAGCATCCCTCTATTGGGTTCCTCCTTATTTTTCTTTGGTCTACCAAGACTGGACTCAAGAGTGATGTACTGAGGATTTGCTTTCAGGTATTTTGATAGCTGTTGGAGTGGTTAGAATCAGTGTCAGTTCCCTCTCAAAGGCTTCTAGATAGGGGGATGTGCTGGATAGCTTTAGAGTCAACTTGAGACACCTGGGTTGAGGGAGCCTCAATTGGGGAATTTCTTCCATTGGACTGGCCTGTGGCCATGTCTCTGGGATATTTTCTTGATTGTTGAGTGATGTGAGAGGGCCCAGCCCACTGTGGGTAGTGCCACCCCTGGGCAAGTGGGCCTGTGTTGGATAAGAGAGCAAGCTGAGCAGGGGCCAGGGGAGCAAGCCAGTAAGCAGCATTCCTCCATGGCCTGTGCTCCAGCTCCTGCCTCCAGGTTCCTGCCCTGAGTTCCTATCTTGGGCTCCTGGAGGAACTGTGACCCAGAAGATATAAGCTGAATAAACCCCTTCCTCCCCAAGTTGGTAGTGGTCAGAGTATTTTGTTACAGCAATGAAGAACAAACTAAGACAGGGGAGAAAACAAATTTAGCCATCATTTTAGAACAATAACGGGTTGTGTCCCTTGGTTAGAGGTGGACACTACAGTGTTGTAGACCAAGGTTTGAAATCTTACCTCTGAGCAGCACTTTCTGATTAGGAACCCTCTAAGAAAATGGCACTAAGAAACAAGCAGGGATTGCAGTTCTATTATCTGACAAAATAGAGTTCAAAGTAAATCTAATCAGAAGAGATAAGGAGAGTCACTTCATTCTGATCAAAGGAATAATTAACCAAGTAGATATTATAATCCTTAACATATTTGAATCAAACTCTGGTGCACCCAAATTCATAAAAGCAAACTATAGGACTTTAAGACACAGATTAACCCCAA
>NW_008342276.1:6380418-6418288 GCF_000622305.1 Nannospalax galili | reverse complement strand
AAATACCAAGCCAATGATACTATGAAAAAAGCAGTCATTGCAATTCTAATATCTGACAAAATAGACTTTAAAGTAAAACTAATCAGAAGAGATAAGAAGGATCACTTCATTCTGATCAAAGGAACAGTTACCAAGAAGATATTATAATCCTTAACATACATGCACCAAACTCTGGTGCACCCAAATTCTTAAAAACAACAACACTATAGCACTTTAAGACACAGATAAACTCCAATTCAGTAATAGTAACAATTTCAATACCCCACTGTCTCCATTAGACAGGTCAACTGGACAAAGAATAAACAGAGAGATGTCTGAATTAAATGATACCATATATCAAATGTACTGAACAAATATCTTTTGAATATTCCCCCCAAGCACCAAATAATATACTTTCTAGTCAGCACCCCATGGGACTTTTTCAAAAATTGAACACACACTGGGGCACAAAACAAACTTCAACAAATACGAAAAATATTGAAATAATTCCATGCATTGCATTGGACCACAATGCAATAAAGCTCAAAATCAACACTGGAAGAAGCCCTAGTCACTACAGGAACTCATGGCAATTAAACAACACACTGCTAAACAACGAGTAGGTCAAAGGAGAAATTAAGACAGATTTTAATTTTAGAAAACCTATATGTAGAGGTTAGATTAGAACAGATTACAGAAGGAAGAGACAGAGACTGCCACAGCGTTTCAGAAATATTCAGAAGTTTGGGTTCAGACTGACAGTGAAGAGGTTAGGACAAATAGGAGGGACTAAGCCATGATGTGCATCAGAGCACAGCGAGGAAGAGAAAAGGGATCAAATATTATTTATGAGTCTTACTTATTGCCATTTATTTTTACCTTTGCTGATTCTCAGTCATGTATGGACAGAAGCACAATTGAATCCTGCATTGTGGGCAAATTTCATATTCTCACTAATGTTCTCTCCCCCATCCTTGGTGGTGCACCTGAGATTCTTTCAACATGGAACTTCATTCCTGTTTTTTTTTTTTTTTTAAGACATGTTATCCACAAAAATCCCAATTTTTCATGTATGCTATCTCAGAAAGGAGTAGTATGATCAATAATATTCTTAATTCCTCAAGGAACTCATTTTTCTCAGGTTTTCCTTCATCATAAAATTTCTCTCTCTTTTTAGTTCTAATGTGTCAATAACATTTTAATGACACAAATATTTTGCTAGTCCTGAAAATGAATTATGTTTTGTTTTGCATATTATTTGTAAAGTTATGTTATTTTCTAAATTATAGCGTTAATACAGTATCACCTACAATGATATGGATTTTTCATTTGTGTTGCGCAGCCTTAATGTTTTCTTAGAAATGTCCATCCATATTGAGAAAGATGATTATAGCTACATAAGGTAGATAGATACAAACTGTTCGATAAGAGGCACATTAAATGTTAGTGGCCCAACATCAGAAAATACAGATGAATAAAGGGGATAGAAAGATATTTAAAATAAACATTCCTTAAAGTTCTTTCTACATGTTTATTATATGTATGAAAAAATGGAAAGAAATTAGGGCTAGAGAACATATCTAAAATGACTTAAAATTATATGAAGAAACAGAAAAATTGTGTAAGAGTGAGATCTTCAAAAATTCTAACATTAAGGGTTGGAAAGATGGCTCATGACTCAAGACTTCTTGCAGAAGGCCCAGGATCTGTTACCCTTTTCTGACCTTTTTGGGCACTGCATACACAAGTGAAATTAAATACATTCAGACAAAACACTCATACACATAAAAACATGGTTTTTTTTTTAAAAAAGTTACAATTAAAAAGTTTTAATACCAGGGAGTAAAAACATGAATTGTGTGAAATAATGGAGTATACAACCTGTCACGCTAGAGATGGAGCAGACATTCAGTGATTCAGTACATTCTACAGTGGCCTTGAAAGGACAGAATTAGTGCTTTGCCTCTCACTCTAGCATGGGCGTAAAAATAAAGTCATCATACTGTACCACAGGCACAAGAAAATCTTTGAGAGTCAAATGCTTTTCATACCTTATTAAGCCATTGAGCATAGTGCCAGGAAAGGGGAAAGAAGACCAAAATTAACCAAGGCTGAATTTATGCTTCTACCACCTCTTTAAATGGATTATTGAATAAAATATAGAATGATAATTAAAGTAGAGATAGATATTTATCACACTTGAGGTCGAGACAAGCACAATCTAATATTTCTTCAAATTTTCTCAGTGTTGAACTTATTTTATCACAAAGGCCACAAGAGTAATGAAAGAACTTAAGAACTTTATTGCTAATGACATCAAAGGTAAGGATGTGATATTTTGTTGGTACTTCAGATGACTTATTCATCTTAGATATTGCAACTAAATGTACCATGTCATTGTAATTTGTGTCTTGTATCAGAAATAGGAAAACTTTATTGTATTTAAATTTGGTCATTGAATGGGGTGCTCTGTATCAGATGATAATGATATTTCTGATCTGGATGGCTGTAATTGCACTTATGCAAAAAGGGGGGTTTTCATTTTTTAAAATATATTTTATTGATTCTAGAATTTCATACAATATAGTTTCATCATATTCGGGCTTCTTCCCTCAATGATTTCATTTTGAATAAATGACTCCTAAGTAAACAAAAGATAAAACAAAACAGTTCATTTTTCTGAGCCCCAAAACAATCAGAGTATCCATGAAACATTACTTCTAACAAAAGCAAAGAAAGGGAGAGTGCGAACAAGCATACTGAGCTTCACCATGAGCGTGAATCCCACAGTTATAAACACCTTAAATGAAAGTCATTCTTTCAGTTCCCTCTTAATTCTCATAGTAAAAGGCACAGAAGTTTATACACCAAATGTCTCTATTAAAAAGGAACAGTTAATCCACACTAAATTGAAACATTGAAACAAGATTTTTTTCTAAAGGTTAAGAAGGGAAATCTCTGTAAAAGCTGATGTCAAGTGACTTTGCTGGACACGTGCAATAGATTTGGGTTGATTTAAATTCATCCCTGCTGGCTTCCTTAAACATCTCCTGGGTACAGGCTCCCTGATAACAAGGAGGCAAGATCAACCCCAAGAACTACACAGACAGAATCAGCATTCTGCTGGCTGGCTTTGCTTCCTATAAAGCCAAATAATATATTAAATGTCCTCTAGACTTCCTGACACAGGACTGAGCCCATAGCAGATGTTTGATAAACTTTGGGGGAGTGAGAAATCACATGTTCTTATTGTGAGGCAACACTAGCAAGAAGTCTAAGAACAGAGATCAAATTATGCTTAAATCATGATTGTGCCACCTTTTATATAATTTGAAGCAAATGAACTACATTCTGGAGAGAAAGAAATAAAGACAGTGATAGAAAACATGAGGAATAAAGTCTCATTTCATGGATGCCATGGTCCTCACCAATTTCCCACTTTAAGAATGAAACACTCAGCTCAGCAGCTGTACTGTTGCTTGAGTCTCTTTCTAGGAATGACCTTAAGCTAAAGAAACCACTTGTTCAAGGTCACATCCTCTCTGTAGAGGTGGTGCCACATGGGATTGATTGAGTAGTAGTTGGAATCCTAAGTCTCATCACTAACCAGTTCCTTCATTTTCACTATGCAGAAAGTGCTATAGACACTTTCAAATCAGACACCTATATGCAGACTTTCCAGAGCCTTATTATGGTGCTGAACCTAAAACACTCATCCAAAGGAAATGTGTTTTCACTGATTCAAGTAGCAGTGAAAAGCTTTCTTTGGGGGCTCCTGAAGACAGATGCATCCTGATGCAAGATTGGGGACAGTGGAAACATACCCTTGGTATTTTAACTTAGCAGTTTTGTCCTTAACCAAAGCTTAAGGATGAAGTCATTCCTGCTATATAGCCCTTCAGTAGGGTCCTTGGTACAATCCCGGATGTTGCCAGATTTCTCTCAGGGTCTCATGCACATTCAGACAAACCATATAACATATTTTTATGTGAATTTATTATGGTTTATGCCTTGGGTAGTGTATTAGTCAGGATTCTCTAAAGCCCCACCCCCACCAGATTGAAGGGGTCAGGGAGAGAATCTGAGGCTTTATACCACTGTTACCTCCTGTTTTAGTCAGGGTTCTCCAAAGAAACAGAACCAGTAGAATGAATATATATATAGAGAGATTTATCAGCGTAGCTCACAGGATAGAGTCCAAGTAGTCCAACAATGGCTGCACCACATTGGAGAGGCTGAGAATCTGTAGTTGCTCAGTCCACAAGGCTGGATTTCTCAGTAGTCCCGATCTGGTGTCAGCAATGACAAATTCCAAAATATCAGCTAGTCTTCAGTCTACAGCAGCAAGACGAACTCACCAGCGAGAGACAAGGCAAGCAGCAAGAAGCCTGGCATTCTCCTCTGCCTTGGTCTTTTATACCAGCTGCCATCAGAAGTTAATGCCCACATTTAGGGTGTGTCTTCTGGCTTTAGATGATCCAATCAAGACGATCTCTTTCATTTCAGTTAATCTCAGATCCAGTCAAGTTGACACCCAGGATTAGCCATCACAGGTAGGGAGGGGGAAATGGGGGAACTTACATAGAAACACACACCCGACACCCAGCTCTGGGTGGGCTAGGCCTGCCATTCCATATCACTTCCATGCCCTCCCACAGTCTCCATTAACTTTCACCCATGCGTCTTGGGCCCACAGCCTCACCCCAGGTCAGTAAATTCCCCCTCTTGTGTCACTCGAGTGAAACGCTGGGGCCATCTTTTTCTCCATGCCCACTACCGTGCACTCATGGCGGCTCATGGCTTCCATCCCAAGATGGCTCCCAGAAGCCCCTCTGCAGGCAATTCTCCACAGCAGGGCCCGCACCTTGGCGGAAACAGGCAGTTTGGGTCACACTCCACCCCTTTCCTCCACTCTTACAATCTTCCTGCCCATCTTCCACTAAGGTCCCTGAGTCTTGGAGGGGGTTACAGATGTAGGGAAATCTCTCTTGTATCATAGCAAGATAGTGACTTTTTGGGCCTCCCCATTAGTCATCTTTAGGCCATGGCCATTGATCTATCTCAGTGGTGATTCTTCTAGTATAAGACAAATGAAAGGAAGTAGACACATTTAAACAAACATGAATGTAAATACAAATGCCTAGAAGATATCCCAGTAGGTGTACTATATTCATTAAACAGTATACTTGTGATGGCTTCCCCACTAGGGCCTGTAACCTTTCTCACCACAAGGCGTTGGCTGGTCTACAGCACCAGATATGTATTCCACCCCTAGGACTGGGCCTTATCCAATTAGAAATTTGTCAGTTGTCTGTATTTGGTCGAGTCATTATTGCACTTGCAGGCATTGATTGGCATGTCCGTAGTGTGAAGCACACGGGGTTCATTACTGAGTAGGATCACAGGGGATCCTTTCTTTCCCAACAACCTGCATAGTGCCTTCTGGCAATATGAACATTAACCACCCAATGGCATGGAGGTTTTGGTTCAGTCTCAGCTCCATCTCCTCTTCTTCTCCAATGCTCACAACATGCAGAGTCTTCAGCAACATGGCCTTTCTAGTGTGCCACCAACATTAGTGGCAATAGCCTTGGTGAATTTGAGGACCTCTAGCATCTCTTTCTGACTAACAGCCCATAGGGAGACAACCCACCCCTGGTACTATAGATTTTCTTGATAGTTGTATAGTTTGGAAGTCTCTTTCTTACCCAACCACAAAACTCCCAAGAATCTTACAGCTATAGCTGGCCTTTGCTTCTTCAGGTATCTTTCAAATGGGTTTTACATCTGTAAAACACTCGAAGGAAGGTTAACATTATATATTAAATCAATCACAGACAAGGTTTCACACAGCATGGAAAGGTTTTGTCCATTCGTATTAACTGCTTTCTCCATAGATTCTTGTTAGGTACCATAGCATGGGTACGAGGCATTAATTTGATTAGCTCTTTACCATTTTTAGTTATCCCTTTGGAGTCATTTCACACTTGGGGGGATTTTACATGGAGTCTCTTTTTTTTTTCCTTTTGTTCTTGATACACTTACAGGTATTGGTTCCAGTTTCCTGACCCTGCACTGGACTAAGGAGGCAGGAGGTTTCTCCTGTCCCCACTGCATTTGTTGGTTTCCTGAGTCAGGCAGGCTCTGGGTCCGCCTCCTGACTGTAGCCATATCTGTTATCTCCCCATTGGCCACACCTGGTTGCTGGGAAAGAACTTGGTGGGAAAAACTGCTTCCACCCCTAGTATAGCCTTTATCAGAAGAGAAATGCATCTTATTTAATCCTTGGGGATTCTTAACCACCCCTTGCACAGTTTTTATCCTTTGAATATCTTTTGTAAACTGTTCTAGTTTTAAAACCTTCCAGAAACGCCTTAGTACCAAATTCAGTTTTCAATCAATTTTTTCTCTGGGAATTTGGGCTTGACATAAGCCTTGCCACATTTGTCTTCAAGTAACTCAAGTGGACCATTTCTTCTGTCTGGTCTTTTTTATATCTCTTATAGAGTGTTCTGTTATTTCACAGACACATTTTACATGCTGGTTAGAATCATTTAGATTTGCCAAAGCCTCTCTCACTTTACAAAGATCCTGTCCCATTAAAGGGCTTTATAAAACCATTAAAGCCCCATACCATTCTCGAGGTTCCAGTTGAATTAAACTTTCCTTCATATCTTTGATGAATACAGTCTTATCTGGCCCCGTGAATTGGACATCATATATTGTTTTTCTCATACCTAGTTCTCTCAGTAATGCCTGCCCCTCCTTTATAGTCCTCCAGCCCCTGTTAATCATGTTAGTCTCCCTTGGTGATGACCATGTGTTTTTAATGCCTTCTACCAGCCATCCCATTAAGGACTGCTCCTCCTGCATTGGCCTACGTTGAATAGCCTGTATCGCATGGACAGATGGGTGGTTATATAACTCAGCTCTGAAGCTTCTGAACGACTTTGATTGACATCATTTTCTCCCGCGCCCCATCCTCTCACAAGCCACATGGTTAGGGGCTCTCTGATTGTTTGCTTGGAAGTTTTTCCTAGCTTTAACAGTTCCAGCATGGAGTATTTCCTAGCTACAGCACTGTTAGCATTTTTTTTTTCTTTTGTGTCAATGGTTGAATCTGAACAGCAGCCTTAGCTACTTTTATTTTTAAGTCATTTTCTTTTTTACTATTATCTTTCTTTTCCTCTGAGTCCTAGGACCTTATACAAGTTAAAGTGTCTCACTTGTTTTCTCTCTCAAGCTCTGCAACTGGGTCCACCAGGACCTCCCTAGCCTTTTCAGATTCCCCCGCCTGGGGAACATCTTTTATCATGCAAAATGGCCGCTCCTCCCTCTCTGGGTGCTCTGTTTGGGTCCAAAGCCAGTAAAAGTTTTTCTAGCCTCCGGATAACCTTTAACAAATCTTCACATACCTGTAACATACCCCCATATTTACCATGCTTCTGCATGGCTGGCCTCTTTTTAGTTACAGATTTTATAATCCATTTAAAAACCACATCAGCACCACCATATGCTCTCTGGCTTTTTCCAAACTTACGCTGTTTGTCATTTATAATGCCATCCTGCCGGCTGCAGCCAAATTTGTCGCCAGAGTTCTCTCAGGATCTCTTGTACGATCAGACAAACCACAAAATATATTTTTATGTGAATTTACTATGGTTTATGCCCTTGGGTAGGGAAGAGGTAAATGGAGGGACTTACATAGAAATGCATACCTGGCACCAGCTCTGTGCTGCTCTACCCGTCCAGATTGCTTCCACACCCGCCCACAGTCTCTGTTAACTTTTGCCCATGCATCTTGGGCACACAGTTTTGCCACAGGTCAGTAAATGCTCCTGTCCAGGCAGGTGAGACTCCGGGGCCATCTTTTGTTCCTGGCAGCTCACGGCTTCCATTCCAAGATGGCTCCCAGAAACCCCTCTGCAGTCAGTTCTCTGTAGCAGGTTCCACTTCTTGGAGAAACAAGCAGGTTGGGACACACCAATACACATCAAAACATTTCCTCGTTATTTTGGAAGGTTGTCATTTATCATGTAGCCTAAGCACATGGGATGAGAGACTCACACAGCAAACAAAAGAAGGTAACAAAGAGAAAAGGTAATGGGAAATGGGGACCCCTGTCCTGTTCTTCATGGCTCTTTGTTGGACGTACTGAGTACTTATCTGTGTCAAAGTTGGTATATTCACTGTCTGCAGGTTCTCTTCAGTCTCCTAGAATGTGATGCTTAGTTGACATTTTCCATTTAGCCTCTTGGACTTACTGCTAACACGTGAACAACCATCTCTACAGAGCAGTAGGGATACCACAGCTGACCCCAAGTTCCACTTTACCCTCAAGTCCTGCCTGAGTTTTTCTTTGATGCCTACAATTTATTGTGCTGTGTTGTGTTGTTTCATTTTGTTTTTGTAATCCAACCATATGTTGTGGTTGTTCTCTGATATTAGGATAAGTTGATATGAAGGCTCCATTTTACAGAATAAGAAACTGAGGCTCCAAGAGAGAAAGTAACTTTCTACTAGAGAGATCTAGCAAGCAGTGCAGTAGCATTACAGCTCATGGATTTCTAATTGCAGGCAAGCTATTCTTCATCCACTGTTTCAACTGAACTTAATAGTTATTTGCAAACTTCAGAACATAGTTTAATTTCTATGTTTAATCAAATATTTTGTGAAATAAATGATCTAATAATTGATTTGGCTCTCCCATAAAATTCAAAGATGGCTGCAAAACAACATTCTAGCTTTAAAAGATCTTTTCCAAACTACTGTTAACTTACTCATTCTATTTTTAAACTGTATCAGCATAAAAATAAAACCATATTCACTCAACTCAGTAACCTATACTTAGCGATGAACATTAGACAATTCTTAAACAAACACAAAGCCTTACTAAGACAACTGAAATAACATAAGCTTATAACATGCCCAGAGATCATGGGCAAGAATGGAATAGGGATGGGAAGGAGATTCTGTGTTGTTTATTCCCAGTTTGGTTGAAATGAACTTTGAATCTGCTATTTTTCTGATGAACAACTGTGGTTTGTTGGTGTTTTTTTTCTAAATCTGTGCAGCATATAATTGATGGTTTTGCAGTTAGGATGAGAATTGCTAGTATGTTCTCAAATACACTTTATAAGAGTGAGGGCATCCAGGCACTGACTAGAAAATTAGGAAATCTCAAATATAATAAAGAAGCTAAAGAAAAGAACAATTTGTCCTTTTAAATTTTTGATTCATATACAAATTACCTATAAATGGGAAGATGGATCTTCACAGATCATTAAGGATCTAGAAATGAAGAGATCATTCTGGATTATATGAGTGTTTTCAAATTCCAATGACAAATATAAGGGTTCTCTGTCTCTATCTCTGTCTCTCTCTTTCTCTTTCTCTCTCCCTACACACACCACACACACACACACACACACACACACACACACACACATCCATGTAAATACAAAGGTAGATATTAGATTGGTGTGACCACAAGCTGGGGAATATTGACAATCAGCCACCAGGATCTGGAAGGTGGAAGTAATAAAACTTAAATAGAACATCTGGAATGGAAAGTCAGAAACTGTAGGTAAGGATGGGTTTCACTGTGTATTCTAGACTGACTGAAACTGAGTATCCTAAACTGGCCTCAAACTTAGCCATCTTCTTGTCTGAGCCTCCTGAGTGCTGGGATTACAAGAATGAGCCATCATTTTTGTAATTAGGGAATTAAATATTGCTGCTGGTGGACACCCTGTTGTCAGGTGATGTTACCTCAGTCTCAGACTCTTTATCTCCAGAACTGGACAGAAAAAGTTTCTGGTATTTTGTTATCACATTCCAAGAAAACCAACAAACCTTGTTTCAAGATCAACACAAAGTTATATATAAATTTTATTTGATGGAAATGTCAATTCCTACTTCTGTAATGCTGCCTTCTAGTGATAACTGCATCAGGATACTTTCCTCCAGGTCTTTTTTCAGTATAGCAAATAATTTAACATGCCTGCTTTTGAGTTTTAGGCTACTTGCGTCACACAACTTAGAATTTTATCTTATTCCTTCAATTCCTCATGGTTAATTTGTCTACTTGCAGACAGGTACCTATTGCAGGAAGCATACTATTGATATACATTGCCCTCAGTCCTCTACAAATACCTATGTATTGACTATCATTTAAGTTAGAGAAAATAAGAAAACGTCCCATTTATAATGTCTGTTATGGATAAGAGACACAATGAGATAAGAATATTTCCTAGAGATTAGAGCATATTAGTATTGCCACTAAAATGTAGGGATTGTGATTATAACACTCCATCCTGGGACAGTAAACCACAAATTTTATATACACATACACAGTTGTCATCTGAAAAGATACCCTGGAGAGAGGAGAGAGGAGTATGGGACCAACACACTTTTTTGTTTGTTTTGTTTTTATCTAACTGCCATTCGCTAGTATTTTTGACTTCAGGAAGTTACTACAGCACTTTGAACCTCTATTTTCTCACCTATAAAAATGGAACAAAATATATAAATAATGCCTATTTTCGGCTTGAGATGCTGCTAAATTCAAAAAGGAATGAAATATGTGTAAAAACCATTTTAAAAACAGTACAAAGGTAAATGGCTGTAATATTCACAATTCTGGCTGACAACAGACATGTTTGGTTCATCTGTTCATTGGGTATGCAAGTTAAAGTAGTCCAGTCAGCTTTTTCATGAGAATGATATAAGCTCATCTGCTGTTTGTAGATCAACAACCAAATCACCATTGATGAGCTACAGTTTCTGATCAGTTGATTTCTACTACATTATAGGAAGCAAACGATCCTTGGGCTAAATCACAAATCTGGCACTTATCAGGTACATAACATGGCGTGAAACACTTAAGCCTTCATTTTCACACATGAAGATGACAGTAGGTATTTCAAGGATGATCAAAGGCTGGGAAGAATGGCATCATTGATTAAATGATGGGGTTTTATAGAGACACCACCAACAAATTCAGAATTATAGCTCATTCTCTTTTCTTCAAGTCTGTAGTCCAGAGATAATACAAATGCCTTAAAGCACTGAATAGATGATAAACAAGCTATGATTGACATTGTTCTTGGTCTTTTAGCTACTCAGAAATATCAATATATATACTTACTGAATTTGAAAATTTTCCTGACTGTTTTACATTTTGGATTTCTGCCCTACCAACCTTTAATTGAAGACCCACATTTAATTGAGCTCATAATGGTAGTAAGCAAAAACTAAACTAAATTACGTCTTTAGTTAGAAAAAATGCCACAATTGCCCACCACAGCTGAATATATGAAAGTGTTATTTCTTGATATCTTGCAGAACCAGACTAAACATAACAGCTGAGGCTAAAAAGTCCACTTTCCCCATGGAAGTATCTGTTTTGGGTTTCTAGTGCACAGCATTTGGCTGTGTTTTACTAACCACATTCTATCTGATGCCATCTTCTGTCTATCTCCCACACACATTTGAATGTGTCCATTAACTGTAAGCCACCAACATCACTGCCAACACAGTGGCCACTGCATACCAGCCCTGGACCGTGGTACTTTAAAGATTTCCAAGGCTCGTTAGGGCATAACTTATTGACACATCGGTTTTCACTAACTATATTATATCTAATAGATGCCATGAAGGCAAGAAGTTTGAACAAAATTAAATATTTATACATGAGTGATTAAATTGATGTCAAAAATTTTTATGAGTTTTTTGACATAGGGTAGCAGATGTAATTGACATTTTGAATTCAACTTGGGTGTCAATATTTAGGATGTTTAATATTTTTAGGGGGTAACAATCACCATGACAGAATAAACCTGGTCATGGTTAAGACACTTGATATTCATATATTTGCCAAAAATGGGCATTTTGATTGACGTAAAACCCAGCAATGTTGTCTTACCATTTTCCTAGAATAGTGGAAGTATTTTGATTTTAATGTCATGATTATCTTTATTGTTTGATTTCAGCATCCTTTTTATATTTTGGAAAAAATTAATTATCTGATATATGCTTCATAGATATTTCTCCAAGTCTGTAGCATAATTACTTTAGTGGTTTCCCTGCTGTAGGGACTTTCATATTAGTGAAGTCTAATTCATTAATTTTATTACTCTGATGGTTAGTACTTTCTGTACTTTGTCCATCAAATCTATCCCAGTATTATAAAACTACCTAATTTTCTTTTGTAAAGTCTTGAAACTTTAGTTTTTATGTTTCCTTCTTTGATCCATCTTTAATTAATCATGTGTCCTGAGTATTTTGATCAAGTTGGCATGCTTTCCAGATTATGAACCTGTTCTAGTTTGCCTTCAGTTGCCTTGACAAAACACTCTAACCAATACCAACTTGGGGAGGAAAGGGTTTATTTAGGTTATATCTCCCAAGTCACAATTCATCACTGAGGGATCCTAAGATAGGAACTCAGGGCAGGAACATGGAGGCAGAAGCTGTAGCATAGGCCATAGAGGAATGCTGCTTACTGACTTGCTACCCCAGCCCCTGCTCAGCCTGCTTTCTTATCTAACACAGGACCATATGCCCAGGGGTGGCACCACCCACAGTGGACTGGACCTTCCCATATCACTCAACAATCAAGAAGATGTCCCACAGATATGGCCACAGGCCAATCCAATGGAGGAAGTTTCCCAGTTGAGGCTCCCTCAACCCAGGTGTGTCAAGTTGCCAACTAAAGCCTCCAGCACAGAAGTCTTCCTTTGTGGGGTCTATCCTTTCATTGCCTATAAACAAGGGAGTGCAACAGCTGAAGCAAGAATGTCAACATTCCTTGAAGCAGAATAAATATGAAAACTTTTCCAGAAGGAATGAATTACATAAAAAGAGTTTAATTTGTGAGATGACAAAACTTACCAACATCTTAAGTTACACAAAACTATAAAGGGAGACGATATGATGTTATTCTAACCTCACTGAGGAAAAGATACCTAAATTGGTGTCTTAATGCCTTTTTTTTCAAAGATTTTCAAACATAAGAGTGTCTGAGAATTGCAAGAGATGATTATGTGGAGGTGGCAGTGGCTAATTCTAACCCAGATACAATAGCCAAATCTCAGAGTCAGACTCATAGGTCTGGAAAAAGGTGTAAGAATCTTCATTTTGACAGTTGTAGGTGATCTGTGCTCACACTGATCTGATCTCCAGGGGATCCTTAAAGCACAAGTGCTTACTCCATTTAGCAGTCTAACCCTAACCCAAACCCCTTCACTCAGTCTTAAGGCAAAAGCATGTGTGATATGTGTCCAACACAAATCAGAGTTCACCTCAGTATGAAAGAGGCCCACCACGGGAGAGTGCCATGAATGTCAGTTGGTTATTTACTCATTACTATATGAATCACTTCTGATGTATTATAATTGTTATATATTTAATCTAAGTGGCTAACTTTTCTCCAGTTTTAAAGATAAAGAAATTATGTCCTAAACCAGTCATGAAATAAAGATTTAAATACAAACCAATCTGAGTCTAACAAATCTCCTTTTCACTTTCAAGACAGTTTCTCAAATACATTTAGTCAAGCCCAACTTTGATAATTTTTTAAAATATTTCAAGCTTATGCAATTTTACCCTAGTCTTTCTACATTGCAAATTGACTACTGTGGTAAGATGGACGTAAATTCTTCTTAAACAAACATATTCTCTGCCAATCTGAGCTGGCCACAAGCAAAGTAGTGCTACAGAAACTATCTAAAGACAATAGCCTTTCAGTGTTACTGTAACAGAGGATGCTTGCATTCTGAATAGGAATTAAAGAATTTAGTGTTCCCATTTTACACTTAGAAGAAGAAGAAATATCGGCAACTGATTAATGCTAGGTAAGGAAGAACGGATCTTCCTTAAAACAAGGGACTCTAGATAGGCTGATTAGACCTCAGTGGATGGACTTGCACTGGGAAACATCTGGGGACTGTGATTTGGCACAGTTGGACATTAACACGGAAGGGTTCCAGTGGGGGATGGGGCAATGGGAGGGTGCCAGTGGGGACAGGGGTATAAAGATGATTAAGATTGGTTGAAATTGTCTGTGTGAAATACACAAAAATTCAATAAAAACAAATTTAAAAGAAAAGCAGAGAGGCATGTATTCATTTAAAAGCTTACAGAAAAATACACATGAACTATTTGAACATGAGTACACATGTGTACCTGAAGGCTATATAGCAAGAAACAGTGTCAGACAGGAGAAAATTCCCTTTCAGTTGTTGGTCAGGGTTGTCCAAGAGAGTTCCAAAATGACACAGGGCTTTTGCCTTAGCCCTTGATTACTTCCCAGAATTTAAAGACAGGACATACTTTATACACATGACCTTGATCAGATTCTTTTGTGCTATGTTGGGAAATATTTCCACTTAAGTAGATCCCAAATTACTGGATAACCTTCCACACACCATGGTAAACCGACTACCTATCTGCCAAAGTGAGGATGATATGACATGACATGTCTGGATTGTTTCTCTGATCACTGAGCCATGCCAAGCTATCATTTTTCCTTCAGTGTTTCTTTCTATACATTAAAACTGACTCCAATGTCCAAGAGAGACTGACTGAGTGACCTTTGTAAAAAGAGAATCCCCATGCAGGTCCCCAATAAGTCTTGCTCATTTGTGAAGTGTAGTCAGCTGTTATAGATAACAAAATGTAGACTTGAGAACCAAATGCAGATACATTAACTTGAGACTCTGTTTCTTACCTGTGACTATCACCTAAGTCCAATAACTTTCTCTTGCTTTGTCTAGCTTACCTTAAGAATGAGGGAATGACATTTTAAGACTTAAGGGAATGTTGAAAGGTATCTAGAAAACTTCCCTTTAGTCCGCACATTCAGCAAATATTCATCTCCATATATTTCTCTAAAGGAAGAGTTGCAAATATATTGTTTTTCATTTCTTAATGAGTCCTCTGTGCATTGCTCAGCTTTCTAATCCCTCTATGTATTCCTTCATGTTTATCCTCCTACGAACGTATCCACATGTTCATGTTGATGGAGTGAAGTTCCTCTTACCTGAAAGGCTCCTCCGTTAAACATTCCTGGACCTTCTCAGCTGGAAATGTTTTCTCTCTGTGTAACTGTTATAAGATCTCATAGTCTAGGATAAACAGTCGCATTAGAATTTGCATCAAAACTAGGGTTTTGCATTGCTTTTCTCTTCTCCTTGGCTGTTGTAAGTGTTCCAAGGGAAGAAATGATCATTAATCTTCTCCATACCTCATAGTGATATACAAAACTCATTATTTCTTATTGTGGGAGGTGTTGCTTTTTGCAACAATTTTATTTATGTATGAACTCTTGTTTTTATAATTTTATAGATATATACAATGTATTATGATCGTATTCACACCTCATTACCCTTGTTATACCTTTCCTACCCACTCTGAACCACCTTCCCAAATGGCCCCCTTCTTAATTTCATATTTTCTTTATGGCCCACTGAATTTAATTACACTTGTTGGCATGTGCATGGGGAGGGGTTATTTACTGGAGCATTGACAACTTACCAGTGGCTACATCACTTACAAAAAAATGACGCCCCAGCAGCCAGTCAGTAATTCTCAATAGAAGAGTGGTGCCACGTAAGCATCCCCCATTCAAGTGGACCTTTAAAGGGCCCAGTCTTCTACAGGTCCTGCTTTGGTAACCACAGCTGCCCTGTGTCCATGATTGTAATGGCCATTAGGCCTATTATTTCCTAATTAAATAAACTCATGAGAGAAAATCAATCTGAACAATGTAATTATTAGATTATTATTCTTTCATGAAAAGACATAATAATCTGAGCCATAAGAATTAGAATGGTTCATGGTGTATTTCTGAAATATTGTATGGTTTTTGGAAGGCCAGTACAAAGTCTGGAACTGGCAGGAGGTCAAAGAAAAGAAAACAATAAAAGACTTTGAAAGTATAGCACACGATTTCCCATCACTGAGTTGCTGGGAAACATAGTTCTGAAAACCATCATGATTTTCAACATTTTGAGTTGTCCCGCCCTGCAGAGACTGCAAATAGTGGTGGCAACAGATACCCTCACTGAATCCAGTGACATCACCTAGTCAATCACTTGGTCAGTTGAAACTAGAATGATTTCAAATCCTATAGATGTAAAGCTTAATACAGGTCATTCTGAATTCACAGTCCCTCCTTTTAATCTTTTAAATTATTTGCTAAGTATACAGCTTAAGGTATACCACTTAGGTTTCTGTGTGCTGTTATTCCCCTTTGCTACAACTGAGTAACATTTTTCATAAAGCTATTATGAAACTCAAATGGGAAAATTCATGCCAATTAATTAATACAGTGCTTGTTATACCTGATATATCAGTTGACATTGAAATAATTACTACACCTATCTTATTTGTGCCTCTGATTCTATTTGAAGTCGAACAGTTTGAAATTTGAATATTAAAGGCATCTTAATAAGCCCTGTTGAAGAAGGCTGTTTTTAGGGTTATGCATGTCCTTACACATAGTAAATGTCATTGGAATAAGGAGCTGCTATTGTAAATAGTGGCTCATTTAAATACGTTGCTTGCTGCTGGGTGTGGCTGCATACATCTTAATCCCAGTACTCAGGAGGGCAGAGGAAGGGAAATTTTTGTGAGATCCAGGCCATCCTGGACTACATAGTGAGTTTCAGGACAGATGGGGCTACACTGAGACCTGGTCTCAAAAAAAAAAAAAAAATACATTGAGTACTTATGTTAGAGTTGTCTAGAGGATCAGAACTGATAGACGAATATGGATTAAAGACAGATTTATTAGATTGGCTGATCATGAGTTGTATGGTCAGAGTAGTCCAACAATGGCTGTCTCACAGCAGAGAAGCCAAGAACTAGGTAGTTGCTCAATCCATCGGTCAAGGTACCTCAGTAGTAGTGATCTGGTGCTGAAGGCCTGGAAGGTTCTGAGAGAGCTCCTAGTCTTCAGACCATTTTAGAAGCTTCAAGAAGCTTCTAATATCAGTGAAAGAACTCACAGCTACAACAACAGAGTACAGGAATTTGCCAGTGCGAGTGAAGGCCAGTAGCAAAAAGTCTTCTTTCTTTCATGTCCTTTAATCTGGACCAACAGCCAAAGGTGCTGTCCACATTTAGGATGGGCCTTTCCACATCAATTAAGGCAATCAAAAGGATTTCCCATAGACATGGCCACAGGCCACTCTGATCTAGAAAATTCCTCTCTTCTAGGCTGAGGATTGGTTAAATCATGTTGACAGTGAAAACTAACCATCACAGCTCTTCAACTCATTCAGATACAGAAGGCTCAGGGCCTTTGTCAGAGAGTGTGCAAATCAGTGCCCAAAACTTCAGTTTCACAGCTATAATGCGCTGGTGTTTTTGGAACTCTCTACAAAAGAAATAACGTGAAGCCAATGCAGATAACGTCTTTAACTAGACCATTATGTAGTGTGTTTCCTGCTGAGTCTGCACTGCTGAGTACATGCATGTTCTTTGAAGTGGGGACATATCATGCTTGTTTTCTGTAGTGCTTAAAGCCTGGTTGGTGCGGTGACTGCGTTGCCTAAGATTATTGGATGAAAGAAGGGGAAGTTGATAAGTCAATATCAACTTATAGTGGAGAGGAAATTACAGTAATTATACAGTAATTCTTTCTTTCTCACCGTGGTTGCATGTTCACCCGTTTCTGATACTCACAGTCACAGTATGGTAACAGCAGATGGGAACAGAGGGAGAAAAACTATCCACATGACTTTTATTATGGTACAATTTTGTAATTGTTCTACATCATTTTTTATTACTTATTTATTTATTATAAGGAGCATGAAGTAGCTTATGGTGTGTAATCAAGAGCGGGGCAATGAACAGCACTGCTTTGGAGACTCTTAAAACAATGGGACTCCTGCTTCACAGCTTTAAAGAGGGAGTTCATCTCTGGATTTTGGCTTCAGACATCATTTCCTCTCCTTTCTACTTTTTCTTCTTTTTCTACAATTTCTGATTCCCCTTCCTCTTTTTCTAATTCTTTTGCTCACATCTACTCCTTTATTCCTCTTGCTAAATTCCTACAGAGCATTTTCCTGCTATCAGGCCAATATAAGATTTTAATGCAAAGGAACCAGTCGTCATTCATTTCTGTCTTGTGGTCCAAGCCACAGCAACTCTTAGAACTCAAAGGATGGATTCAATATAAAGAACTTGTGGAGTTTCAGATTCCAAACTTGTTTTAATCAAACTAACTTGTCTCTAGGAGGAATTTTGCTGTGTGAAACCATCTACCCTGAGCTACAGCAACAGCTTAATTTAAGTTAGGGAAACTAAAACTATAACTCAAAACAAGATTTTCCAACTAAAGTCCAATCAGTGTCAATGGATCATTGTTTGAAATGTCCACTCTTGATGTGTTTCCATCCTACCTATGAAAACCTTAAGCAATCTTATTAGTCTTACCATGCTGCATTTTAATTGCTTGGAGGTTGTCTCATTTTATGAAGAAAGCCATTCTAAGCAAACTATAACATTCTAGATTTATTAAAAAATAGGGCTAGAGAGATGGCTCAGCAGTTAAGAGCACTGGTTGCTCTTGCAGAGGACCAGATTTGGTTCGTAGCACCCACATGGCAGCTAATAACCATCCCAAACTCCAGTTCCAGGTGATCTCATGCTCTCTTCTGACCTCCATGGGCATTGTAGGACATGGGTGCACTTATATACATGCAGGCTAAACACTCATATACATAAAATGAAAGTAATATATAGAATATTTTAAATTAATAAATAAAAACAGATACATGATATATATGAAAGCATTTAGAAAATATCTAAATGAGTTCATTTGTTTCATTTTTCCATATTGCTCTGATTTTAAATAAGTGGAAGTTAATGGTCCAGGAATTCCAATAGATCTCTTTTTATCTATGATGTTATGGTCTAAGAACTTCAAGAAATGCCTATAATTTTGGATAGTACTAATCCTATTATCATCCATATGTGTTGCTGTAACAGAATACTTGATCCTGTGTAATGTATCCAGAAAAGAGGTTCATTTGTTTCAAGATTTTTCTGACTGGAAAACTCAAGTAGCATGAACTGGTATTTATCTGATGAGTATATCTTAGCTGTGTCATGGTATGTCAGAAAACTGAAAGAAGTGGTCATATCCAGAGATCAAGCATGGAAGGTTGCTTTGCTTTATCACAACCCCCACTCACAGTAACTAATATGTCTTATGTGACAATACAAACATGAGTCATAGAAAAAAGCTGGTACTGACTTCAAAACTTCATCTCTACTGCCATGCATGATACTAGTAGATACCATGCATTCTACTAGAATTAAAAAATAATAGTCATTAACCTGACACAGCTGTGAATCCTGTGTGCTTCAGTAGCAACTGGCCTGGAAAGATAGGCACTCTGGTGCAATAGTGGCATGAATATTGTGGAAGTAACCAACCGCTTTCTAATTGGATCTAAGGTCTGCTTTATAAGATAGAGCCCATACCATACCTGACATTGATATAAGGCCTAGAACATGTGGCTAGACATTCCACATGCCGTAGCGGAGAGCCAAGAGTATTAAAGTGACTCCTGATGACCTGCTTTAATAACCATAGATCAAGGTGTCTCTCAGTTGTCGTAAGTGAAGCTTCCTCATGCAGCAGATGTAATTAACATAGACACCTACAACTGATCAGCATGCAGAGACTAAGAGTCTGAAGGATGAGTATTTCTGAATTATATGCTTATATTAAACTTATGCCTGTAAAGTCCCAGGGGTCATTGGGGAAGAGGTGGTGGAAAGACTGTAGGGACAAGAGGTTGCGACTGGAGAGATGGCTCAGTGGTCAGGAGTACTGGCTGCTCTTTCAGAGGACCTGGGTTCAATTCCCAGTAGCCACATGGCAGCTAACAATTCCAGTTGTAACTCCAGTTCCAGGGAATCCAACACCCTCTTCTGACCTCTGAAGGCTTTACACAGCATGACAACATAGGTGCACTTACATGCATGCAGGCAAATCACTCGTACATATAAAATAAAAATAAATATTTTTAATTAAAAAAAGAGCAAGAGGTTGCAGATAACCACAAGGAAACAAGTTTTACAAATAATTGGTAACTTACTTATATGAACTCACAGCAATGGTGACAGCATACACAAGTACCCCGTAAGCTCAAGCCAGACAAAAGTTCCAACATGGACATGGGGAAGTGGGAAAGAAACCTCAACCCTATCTGATGAAATATTGAAAGCAGATGGTTACTGGGAAGGAGAGAGTCAGTCCCTTTTAAGGGTGTGACTCTTGGTAGGTTAGCCAGGCTCTAATGGATGGATGGATCCATACTGAAGGATGTATGGAGATACACACACACACACACACACACACACACACACACACACACACACAATTTAACACACACACACACATATATATATATATATATATACAATATAGCACATGAAATTGGGTGGGTGTAGCACAGAGGGTACAGATAGGATAGAGGATCTAAATACAATCAAAATATATTGCATAACATTGAAAAAATTTGAAGACTCTCCCTGTAGATAGACTCTAATATTGAGATAAATGTTCTAAAAAAGATGTTCTTTCCTACACCTATACCTTGTAGGTTTAGAATCTGAGAATGTTGCAATTCAATTAACTTATGATAGTTTTTCATTAATTGTACTAATGCTGGCAGGAGAAAATGGATTGTATACTACATTCCTCTTGAGTTTCATAGAGAATATAAATATGCAAAGTTTTTTAAAAAATGTTCTTTTCTAGAAGTGTGGTTCAAGGATCAGTAATAGCAATACTATCTAAGAACTTGTTAGGAGATGCAAATTTTCACTTCCCATCTCAGGGGTGCTAAATTAGAAACCCCCAAAAGGGAATTCAAGAACACATGTTTTCAAACAGTCTCCAGGATATTCTTACATAGATCAAAAACTGAAAACTATGGGCATTTCTAATATAATTTTGAGCTGATAACAGTGTCACATCATAAACCTAAGTTACTTTGGATCACGAAAGAATCCAGGATCTACTTGTAGAAATCCACTTGATCTTCACACAAACATCCTTATTTACAAGGTCATACTTCCTTCCACAATATATTTGAGGCCAGTGTGGGCTTAATGAGCCCCTCGAAGAAGGGCTAGCATACTGACATATAACTTTGTATGTTTTTAAATTTTCCTTTCCTGTTTCTTTGTTTAAAAGCTATATGGCTTATATGGCTTATACTTGCTTTCTGATAAGGCATTGGCATATCTACCCCTGCCTAAAGCTCCATTTTGTAGGAACTACAAAACTAAGCCTTGTCCTCTTCAGATAAAGGAGCTGTACCTTTCCTCTTCACAGCATTTAAAACTTAGACTCCACATGTCAGTGAGTCGGTTTTGCAGAAACTGTTTGCAGTTCCTCACTTTCATAGCCAGGACATAAATTCAGAGATAGGGAACAAAGTATTACAGACATGCTGTGCTGCAGTAATCACTGGAAACCTCTCCAACTCCTTCCACCCACAAAATACCCAACACTGCCATCTGTCTCATTCTACTTAAACTTGGAAGAGTGATGAATTGCTAGAAACTTGATTTTTAGATGCTCCAATCATCAGTTACTAGTTTCTGCCTTATCTAAATAATGCCTTAGGTTTAATTTTAGGGATAATGAAATAACTGATGTTATGTAAGAGATACTTAAAATGATTTACCTTCCAGCATTTGCATAAGACTCTGATTTGAAGTCTAGAACAGAACATGCAACGTATTGGTCCAGAGGTCAAATGGTGCTTGGCTCTCACAGAGCTTATTTTCAACACAATTAAAAAATGTCAATGCTGTTGTAATGAAATGCTTCTTCTAAGTATGTGGTTAATAAATAATTTTTTAAAAAGCATGATATTTCATTGGAGTTTGAGACTTCTGAATTTTCTTTAAAGACACTAACTAGCATACTAGGAACATTTTACAGCTCAATAACAATATTAGAGGAATTTCATGAGTATAGGAATGATGAGGAAAAAGAGTAGAGCTCGTTTGAGAACTATGAACAGTGCACAGGCTATGAAGGAAGGAGAAGGCAAGGAGGAAACAGAAAAGCTGCAGTGTCTAAAGTCACAACACAGAGCATGCATGCCATCAATCACAGATATGATTCTTTCTGGAAGAGTCCTTTGGACCCTCCCAGATAGCATTCTTTCTATACACCTTGTACACACATACACTGGACAGATATAAAATAAATAAATAAAATAAAGAACTGGAAAGATGGCTTAACTGTTCTTTCAGAGGACCCAAGTTCTGTTCACAGAAACCATGCCAGGAGGCTCACAACCTCCTGAAACTCCAGCTCCAAGGGATCTGACACCCTCTTATGGACTCTTCAAGCACATGCACTGACAATACATACCAATACACATAATCTAAATACACGCACACAAATATATGTATATATACTGTGCACACTATGTAATAATGCTGACAACTCTATGAACCCCATAAGAGAGTATCTGTTGTATGAGGTATTCTATCCACAACATTATGTCAAGTTTTAAATAAAGATTTAATAACAGTTAAACCAGAAAAAATTGAACAAAATGCACAGAGCCACTACATGCTCAACCTTTGTCCCTTGTTGTTCTTAGTGGTCCACAAATGGTACTAGGCTTCTTGATTTTACAATTAACTAGGAAAATGTACCATGAAGAGCCATTATAAGGCACATGCTCACCAAAGACATTACATCTCAGATCTCAGAAACAGCTATAGCACAATCTTCTGTAACTGACTTCATAAGAGTCAGTAAGACAATGGTCTGTGCCAAATTTTCCAAAGGACTTCAGTAAGTTTATTTTTTTAATCAGTACAACAATAACTTATTGAACCTAAATTACCTCCAATATCATGCCTAAAATTTAAATCTGGAAATCATCTTCTAAATAGTGAGAAAATGGGGTTGATTTTAAATATGACATGTCTATCTTTAACTTAAATTTTATTTTTTAGAGTTTCGAGCATGAGTATTGAATTTACAATCATTTTTGCCTTTCTCTTTCCCTACATTTTGTCCATGCACACCCTCATTGTCAAATTCACAGCTTCTTCTTTAATTATTATTGTTACACACACACACAACCTACTAAGTCTATTTAGTGTTGCTCTTAGGTACCTGCCAAGGAGCTCATCCTTGGAAAAAACTGATTCTCTCTTCCTCGGCAGCCGTTGATTGACTGTAGCTCTTTATGTAGGACTGGGACCATGTGACATTTCTCCCATGCACATTGGCATGTAAACTGGTGTTGTCATTGTATGTTTAGGGAACAGTATTGTGGAAATTTTATGGGTGCAGCTTCCTTATTATGTCTAGAAGATACTACACAGTAGCAGGCATCTTGGTCCTCTGGCTCTTGCAATCTTTCTGGCCCCTTCTCCATGATGTTTCCTGAACCTTAGGTGTAGGAGTCATATTGCAGATGTACCAATTGAGGACTGGCACCTCACTTATTCTCTGTGTTTTGACCAGTTTGAATTTCTGTAATAGCTTCCATATATATATTTTAAAGCATCTTCAGGCCGGACGTGGTGGGGCATGCCTCTAATCCCAGCACTCGGGAGGCAGAGGCAGACGGATCTCTGTGAGTTCAAGGCCAGCCTGGTCTACGTAGTGAGTTCCAGGACAGCTGGGGCTACAGGGAGACCGTGTCTCAAAAAGACCAAAAAATAAATAAATAAATAAAGCATCTTCAATGGGTGTTAAAAGCTACACTCATCTGTGGGCATAAGAATAAATATGTGGGATACTTTTAGAAATTATATTGGTTGGGGCTGGAGCAATAGCTCAGCAGTTAAGAACACTGACTGCTCTTGCAAAGGACCCAGGTTCAATTCCCAGCACCCACATGGTGGCTACGAACTGTCCTTAACTCTAGTTCCAGGGGAATCCGACGCCCTCTTCTGACCGCCACAGCATTGTATGACACAGGTACACTCACATACATGCAGGCAATCTACTCATACACATAAAATAAAAATAATAAATATTTTAAAGAAAGAAATTATATTGGTTTAAGAAAATGGCAGTGGTAGGTTATCCACTGCACTCTATGACATCTCCAGGCATGAATAGTTGGCTAGGGTTACAGTGCCAGAAATGAATTACTTCAATTCACATTGAGAGGGGCGTAAGTCCAATTAAACAGCTGTTGGTTACCCATAAGATAAAAGTGCATCTGATGCACCATTGGGAATTTCTTTCCAAGTCAGTCATTGTTTTTGTTCTTAGGCTTTACATCTGGATAAGACTATTGATTGTTTTCATCCCTTAGCAACTTGCATAATGCCTTCTGATACCAGGAGAGCCACTCCTCGTGGAGGAGGTTTCCAAGTCTGTTCCAGCTTGATTCTTCCAAGTTCTATGTAAGTAGTTTGTGATATCTTCAGCAATATGGTGGTACTTTCAAGTTCTAAGAGGCAACCAAGGGCAATGGTAATAGCCTATAGTTTTTAGGGAATTTCTTGAACTCCCCTGATCAATAACTCGAAGGTACGTTTACTATGCCTGGCACTGGGGGTTTGTTAGTCTGTGACTCTTAGGGGAAACATTATTACCCCATCTGGCGCAACACTATTTAAACTATATAAAATAATGTTTCACTATGGCTTTTTGAAAATTTCTTCATGTTGGTTATCTCCCTTTCCTTGCTCTCCTTCTGTGTTATCTTCCTGAGGATGTTTTTAAATATGTTGTGTTGCCAGGCATAGTGACACAACACCTGTAATTGTAGCTACTTGGGGGGCTGAAGCAGGAAGGACAAGTTCAAGGATTATCTTGCCAGTTCATTGAGACCCTATCTTAAAGATTATTTTAAAGGGCTCAGGATACAGGTCAGTTGTAGAACATTTGTTTAGCATGAATAAGATATAGGGTTTTATTTGAAGCACTGTAAAAAATGACGAAATAAGGGTTTTGATGTGATTCATTTGTATTTCCAGCATGATTAGGAAAAGGCAAGAAGCAGTATGTCTATTCTAGAGTCTGTGGTGATCCTCCAGCAGACCAGTGCAAAAGCTTGAGCTACCCCAGTGGATTTTTTTAAAGGGATGGTTGGAGCTGAAGCGGTGGCTCAGCAGTTAAGAGTACCAGCTGCTGTTAAGAGGACCTGGGTTCAGTTCCCAGCACCCACATGGCAGCTAAGAACTATCCATAATTCCAGTTCCAGGGAATCTGACATCTCTTCTGACCTCCATGGGCATTGCACAACATGGGTACGCAGGCAACACACTCATACACATAAAATATAAAGAATAAATAAAATATTTTAAAAATAAAAAGTCACTGTTATACTCTTCTAAACTTTGCAAGTGCAGAAATCATAGGATGACAATCAAGAAGATGTCTCTATTATCTAACCTAGTGTGGAAGGATGCCAACGTACTCTGTGATATAGGAATCAATTAAGAAAAAGCAGGCTAAGGAAATTAGAGGTAATATGATATTATACATTGTGAGTTTGAAGTTCCTATTAACTGATCATGTAACAATATCTAACAGAGAAACATAAAGGCATTAGAAATCTAAGACTGAAATCTGCTTAAGGAGTGTAAGTCCAGAGGTGATAATCACAGCCTTGGGCACACTTAGGACAAAACTAGTGGGAAAACAGAGAAGAGGTGGAGCAGAGGAGAGAGCTGTGGGAGAGGAAAGCGGGGGTGGGAGATCAAGGATGACTCTAGTGAAAATAATGCTCAGAAAATGACACAAATTGGATGAAGTGCTATGGGAACCTGAAGAGTGAGAAAGTACACAGAGTTCAAAGAAACAAAGGAAGTGCTATGAAAGCTAAGGGAGGAAATTAAGAGAGTGGCTGATTGACAAATGCATGATACTTCAGAAAAGCCTAAGTGTTATCTTTCAGTAACTTCAATAAAGACAGCAGACTTTATAATAGCAGGTATTTATTAATTGTTCAAAGGAAGATTTTTTTAAATTGTTGCTTATATTGCAGGAAGCAGAAATCATCATCTATCTGACTAAGGAGTATGTGGGAGGTAGGGAAGCCAGGATAAAGTCTTGTCTGCTACTTCAAGAATGATGGCAGTGAGAGGAAGGAAGGAAGGAAGAAAATTTTCAATGTCAGAGGTATTTTGAAATGTTTCCAGGTGGAACAGAAGAAATCATCTAAAAGGAATGACTAGGAAGCATTCCTGAGACAGGCACCTCTGCCTCTGAAATGCCAGAGAAGGAAGGAAGGAGGGTTGTGGATATATTGAGTCCAAAGGAGTAGGGGACAGAAATTGGGAGATTTTGTGCCTGAAAGCCTCTGCTCGTTTTCACAGCAGAGAAAACATGCTGGAGAGTATTGGCATCAGCAGAGGAAGCTAGGGAGTTGACAGAAGCAATTTCTTAAGATATTAAACAAAAAATAGATAAATAAAACCCTAACTGCTTGCCTTAATAAGGACATAAGGATCTGAAAAATATCAAAATGACTAAGAGAGACTGGAAGGAGGAGGGAGGGAGGGAGGGAGAGAGAGAGAGAGAGAGAGAGAGAGAGAGAGAGAGAGAGAGGAGTCTTGAGGGCAGGCATGGGAAGGACAGACAGAGAGAGAAAAAGATAGAGGTGAGGAAAGAAAGAACTGGGTACCAGCACAGAAAAATAAAGGGCCTCACTTTGTGTATGAATTCTTAGAAAGGGAAAAATTCAACAAAGTCTTAAACTTTTCAACTCTCTGGCTAACCAGTTGGCTTTCCACTAATGATAAATTCTAGGCCAGGGGTTGGTGAAAGAGAATGCAAACAAGAGAGAAAACTTAGATCCCAGAAGTAAATAAACTCTCAAGCTACAAAGTTGTTGAGTATCTCACCAGAAAAATATCATGAATGCCTTCATTGTAAGTTACAGTGCCTATTATTTCAAAGACCAGAAAACAAAGCTATGATAAGGTATAATGTATTGCCTTCTTACTACAAACGAATGTATGCAATGAATATGTCATTCTAAGTAGACAGAATACCATGGTTTTGCTGTGATGATCTGTGTTTCCTTTGGAGCACATCTGGGTAACAGCAGATCTGCAGGTGGCCGCAGCTCTCATGGAAACTGCTTTCAGTTTTACACTGTCCAAGGTGAAGGTTATTCTTGTGATTGTTATTCCACGCCCCTGTGGGGAAATATGACTTGTTGGAACTCCCTTACTTTCCCCTAGATCCCCAGTGAGTGCTTCCTTGGACACTGATCTCAGGCTTAGAAAGTCTGGGATTATGCTCTGCCCATCTTCCCATCACTTGAGATTTTTGTTCAATGACTCATAAAACATGCTGTGAGCAGTTACAAGTGTCAGTTATTTTTGTACAGTGGCTCAGTTCCATGGTTTAAAATATAAGGTTATTAAAATAACTACTCTCCTAACCATCAGACATATTTTGGACATATTGCGGTAAAGATTGGAGTCAGTCTGCACAAAAAAATCAAAACAGAACAGCTATTGAATAGTTATATTTAAGTTTAAAGTCACTCACTAGCTGTGGGTTGTTAGGCCATTAACTTAATTGAACCTTAGTTTCTGTGCCTATGAAATATTGACAATAGTGGTATTTGAGGTTTTTTTTATTGTGTGTGGGGGGGGTAGGGGGTGTAAACATGAGTAAAGGTGTCTCTAGAGTCCAGAAGAAGGTGTCAGATTCCCTAGAGCTGGAGTTGCAATTGGTTATGAGCCACCTCATGTGGGTCCTGGGATATGACCTTGGTTTCTGCGAGAGTAGCAAGTGTTCTCAACCAGTGATCCACCTCTCCAGCCCCAAGTAGTGACATTTACCAGCAGTTGCTTTGAAGATATTAACCACAGAGCAGTGCTGAGCTCTGAGGATATAAACCACAGAGCGTGCTGAGTGCTATAATGGCCTGACTAATGTGACCTCCCATCCTGGATTAACATCCACCTAGAACCCCAGCCTATGTCTTTATTTGGAAACAAGTTATTTCAGGTACAATGATATTGAGATCATTCTAGATTATAAAAGGTCTGATGTCCTGATCAGAAGGGGAGAGGACACACAGATGGAGAGAAGGCCAGGCAGGTACAAAGAGTGAGGTTATATTGACAAAAGTCAGTGAGCAGGTGGTGAACCACCAGATGCTAGAAAAGGCCAGGTGTCCCGGGAATATGGCCTGTGTATGCTTTTGTTTCATGCTTTTGGCTTCAGAATTGATGAGAGAAAAAAATTAATGTACTACTTTTACTGATGCTTTGAAAATTTCATGCATGAATACAGTACATTTTAATGTATTTCAAGATTGTCTAGGGAGGACTGATTCTGAAGAATGGCGTTCTCACCTCCCTTGATAGCCAGATGAGGTCTTGATTCCCCATGTGATCCTGAGCACCCAGGCCAACTTTGGAAGTTTTTGTTGTTTTAAACCAATAAGTTTGTGGCGATTTTTTATGGCAACCTGAAGAAACTAATAGACAGTGCAATAGCAATAAGCTTAGCTCACCATCAGTCTTATGACTACTACATTGTAGTTTTTGAATGGATAACTTGATCTTATTTCCCAGTTTTGACCCCTGTCAATTTTTTTATCAGTTATTTAGTTCACTCTTTATTTAGAACACTGTTCACTGTTCCTTAAGCTCCATCCCTGGTCTGAGCTCTTCCCTGCACAGATGCTCTGGTAAAATCTACCCTTGGCTCTCAGTAATACTTCCACTACATTCAATTCATTCATCCACTCAACCTGCACTCACCAAACCCACAAAGAACCACACATAGCACTGAATGAAACAAAACCCTACTCTTTAGTGAATTTACTTTCGGACTATATGGTGTAAAAACAGAAGAATGTAAGGAAGAATATAATGGGATGAACATAAAAAGAGCAGTTTTGTTGAGGGAGAGACTCTAGATAACTGTCTGTAAGCCAAATTCCCTCCTGTTCGTTTGTTCTTTGTATAGTTTGTGATGTCCAGAAGAGAGCTCCTTACAAAGGCATGCGCCGTGGGCTCTTTCCCTTACATCTTTGCAGCTCTACACGCTTCTGAGCACCGCCCAAGATGGTGACTTCCTGCTGCCTCCTGGCTTCCTCTGTGCCTAACCTTAGATCAGCCCTCTCACGCAACTGAAGCTGACCGATTGGGTGGGAGGGGTGACTGTCTCTCCCTCTGTCTAGGTGTCTCTTAGGGTTCAGACATTCAGCTGTTACTGGTTCTTTCAAAGGCTACCCTATCCAACACTGTGTAGACCCCAGTGGATGAGCTTGCATCGAGGGACATCTGAGCACACAAACTTGACTCTGTATGCCTTAACGAAGATGACAGAATGCATGAAAGCCAGGGCGTGGCAGAATATGGAGGATGCAAATGGGGGGGTGATTATGATGTTTTGTATGAAATGCACAAAAATTGAATAAAAACATACAAAAATGTTAAGCTGTTTGGGTTATATGGAGCAGGGATACATGAATTTTAGATCAGTGGGTCAGGGATACCTCTGGTAGCATTTTGGTTTTCTATTACAGAATGCATGAAAGCCAGGGCGTGGCAGAATATGGAGGATGCAAATGGGGGGGTGATTATGATGTTTTGTATGAAATGCACAAAAATTGAATAAAAACATACAAAAATGTTAAGCTGTTTGGGTTATATGGAGCAGGGATACATGAATTTTAGATCAGTGGGTCAGGGATACCTCTGGTAGCATTTTGGTTTTCTATTTTATTTTTATTTTATTTTATTTTATTTTATTATTTTCATGTTTCATCCAGTCAGTTTTAATGAGTGACAATTCCTCACCAGGCCAGGGTGAGGATTTTCTAGTAAATCTTTTCTGAAACCAAAATTGCTTCCTTTCATAGCATCCAAAGGCGAACCCCCAGACTGAGGAAAGAACAGACTGGGCCTCGGTGTCTTGGAGGACATCTTTAAGATATGTTCCTACTTTACAAAGGAGTGAAGCAGGTGAACTAATTCGAACCCAAAGAACACATGTGCAACAGACATGTGGCTCCCTCTGAGATCTTCATCTCTGTGAGGGCAGTATCATTCTATCTCAAGTTGTACTTTGCCCAATTTCTAGTTGGTATGGAGAGAATCTTGAAAGGGCTTCACAGATAGATCTAAGATTCTGTCACACAGGTGCTCCTCCATCCTTTATAGCAAAGTCATCCTTCACTTACAAGTACTTTTCAATGAGGCAGCGGCTCAAGTGGTTTCTTGTGGCAGAGTATCCTGGACTTTCTACCATTTCTCTCCTGCTACCACCTGTGCCCAGTTGGTCTCTGCCATCTTCTGCTTGTCCTTCCTGTTGGCTACTGGACCTGTGCTGTGAAAAGCCTCCAGTAGCTCCTGTGACAGCTTCTCTGGCATCAGCATCCACCCTGCTTATTCTCTGAACCTTCTGTGATCATCCACTTCATGGCCAGTAAGCAGCAATCTCTGTCAGCTAGAGGCATGGAGCCCTGGTAGAAATGGCCTCCCTCAACTCCCTTGAGGGTAGAATCGAGCCCAATCACAAGCTCACAATTTTTCAGTGCCTGCTGAAAGATGCTATAGGGGTTGCATTCAATGGTTGCTGGTTCCTCCAGCTAAGCAGCATGATACCTTTCAAACTGCTTCCTTTTGAGACCATCTAGATTCTAGGTCATTAGAGATCTGGCCAGTTCTTTGTTTCCTCCTATAATCATCATGTTGATGAATTTACTGATGATTGGGTCTGCAAACACAGAACTTGTTTGCGTCAATGGGGCAGCTTTGATGAGCTGGGTTTTCTTGAGTTCCTGATTATATTTCTCCTCTTTAAGTTCTGCCACAGGATTCCAGTGCTAATCTTTGTTAATCAAGGGGTCCCTAAGTTCAGGAGCACAGCACCTGCACCTCACCTGGGTTAGCCCTGGAAGCCTGCAGACTGCATGTCTCATATCCAGGGCCAGCCTGAACCACCATGGTTATGCAGCCTGCAGTGAGGAGTCAGCCATCTTGGCAGTCCTCTGGTAACATGTTAATAAACATATGAATGAAGGAAGTCCACATGAAAATATGACTTTGAGAGTTTTGGGAGTTTAGACACCTAAAGCCTTAGGGACCATCACTTCGGTGGACTTGACTTCTGTATCAAGCAACAGAGGAAACAGCCCCTAAAGGATTCAGAAAAGAGACTGTGGTCTATCTTGTATTTTAAGGGGCTCCTTCTATCTACTGATTCAAAACCAGATTTTAAGTGGATAACATGAAAACAAGATCACTCAGACTATAGTTGCAATAAGCCCAAGTAAGATTTCTCATCAATTCTCACACTTTAGACCTGTTACTATAGGCAGGTGGAAGTAAACAGATCCATTAAGAGCTACTGAAGTATGTTTAAACTTTTCAGAGAAAGCCAAGTGGAATTTTTAATGAATTGTATAGTTTCTGAGATGAAGAAAAATCAAAGCAAATTCCCAATGTGTTTTGGAGACAGAAAAGACAGAAAATGGAGCAAAAGGGGTAGGTCACATAAGAAGAATTCATGAAGCTCTGCACGCAAACTAATGAGCGTCCTTCTGTTCCCTCGCTAGTCTGACCTGGCTATCAGCTGCTGGAACCCAACACATAAAGGTGTCTAGTACTATGAATGGAACCCAACCATTTTGTAAAATCTCCAAAGACTCATCTGTGCCCTCTTACACTGTCTTCAACACATATTTTAATTCAGTAACATATTACCCTGTCACCATTTTGAACTTCAACTACTTGTTCCTTCACATGGAAAGCAAGTGTTTTTATTGCTAATTCTAACCTACGTGCAGGAGCTCCAGCAAGGAAATTCAGGAGCTCCTTTCAAATAGATCTCCCCAAACCACTTGAGCCAGACTTATGTCTACAAAGTTTGGAGGGGATAATGGGCAAGGGGTTGAAGATGAACCAGTACAACTTGGTTTGCTGCAGAATTCTTTCACCTGCTGCTTTGAAACGATGAAGCTACAAGTTCACAGAACCCAAAATGCCAACCCTGGTTCCTACAAAATGAGTTCTGAAAGAAGAACTCACTTGCTTTTGTGGATGAACTGAGGTCTAGGGTGAGAAGATTATAGAGCATGATTTCCCACAAGATTCCCAACAAGAACTTGGTTTGAAGGAATCATCCACTACAGACACAGTTCTTGTGGGAATGAAAAATTATTCAGGGGATCAGGGCTACTAAAACAATGTCCTAGGTGGTAACCTTTCAGGACTTCCCCAGAGAAAAACAATGAATAGGGAATCACTGAGCTGCTTTACAACACGTGTTGTTCAGCAAGGCATGCAACTCTGTCCTCTACTCTGAGCCAACACAGCTGCATAAGAGCAGAGGTCAGGATATCACAGAAAGCCAGATGCTGCAGCAAGCACACACTGCTTTGGCCACATGTGTGCTGTGTAAATATATACACTAACTTGTGAGTGTATATACACTAGAAAACACCTCTCCCTTCTCCCCAACCTTCTAAGTAAACTGAAGGAAGAAGAGATTTCCTGTGAAAACAATGGGTAACCTTGCCCGTCCAGCTAATGTGTTTCACTGATACAGTGAAATCAAATTGAAAGGATGGGTGGGCAGATGTTATTATGATAAGACATCTTCACACAGGGTTATCTATCTATGCATTCACATCCTCACTGACCCCTAAATCTTGGCATCATTAGATATCATGTACAACTCAAAATAAAAGTCACTAATAACTACTATAGCATTTGGAAATGTACTTACCTCCCTAGTAATTGAGTCCATCCCCCTACCACCTCCTCTAATATGGTTAATTTGTGATAAAGAGAACTCATACCATCAAGTGGCAGGAAGAGCAATGGGTTGGGGTTCCTGCTCCAGCTCCACAATTCTGTTGCTTTGTTTCTATATCCAGATCATCTCATTTGTTTTGTTTTCTTCCAAAACTATGCCAAGAAAAGAGATGGTTGTTTTCAATCTATGAAATAATGTGGTTGTAACAGGGAAATGTCTGAAACTAACTGCCTATAAAAGAACTGAATTGGTTACAAGTATTTCAACAGGAGTAAGGGATCTTTACAAAGGAGACAGCTGCTCTCCACCTTCCACCCACTACAGGATGCTTAGTGACAATTTGTCCTGTTCTAGTCTTTAATGAGAATAGTGGTCATCTGTCTTTCTCTATGAAGACGATCAATTCATAAATAATATGCATGGCAAACAAAACACATCTGGACACCCAGTCTTTATCCACATGGTGCCAGTTTGCAAGCTCCAGATCGAATGACTGATAACATTTCTTTCAATTAAAAGAAAATAGGTGAGTCTGTGATCCAGCTGTCCCAGGAGTGCCAAGCACCAAGGGGTCTTATGCAGCTGGCCGAAACTGTGTTATTGAGACTTTAGTTTCTAAACTGGAGACTTTCCAGGGTTCATACACTGTCTGGCCTATAGCTCTTCTGAAGATGTATTTTCTATTTCTAAACCTAGAGCAACCCCAAATAGTCTTGTGGGGGGGTCTCAACTTCAGAATTTACTAAAGGGTATCTGACCTGGTCAAGGAGCCTTCTCTCAAAACCCGTCAAACTACAACTAGAGATGTATTTACGTACCTGGGTTAAATTCAGGAACCTGACAGCAACTCAGCTGTACTCAGGTAGCGATGAGGCTCAGATAGCTCTGGCACCCAAAGTTTCTACATAAGCAAACTAAAACCCACAGCAGCCTAAATGATTATAGCCTAGGAAGAAACTTGAACTTAACCAATGATAGTCTAACTCACCTTTGACTAGAGATTACTAATTGTAAATTACCAATTTACCTATAGGTTATTTTTTGAAGCAGCGTCTCCCTGTAGCCCCAGCTGGCCTGGAACTCTCTATGGAGACCGGACTGACCTCGATCTTACAGAGATCCTCCTACGACTGTCTCTGGAGTGCTGGTATTAAAGGCATGTGCCATCATGCCCAGCTTCAAATGTAATTTTTAATTTTTATTAATCTTTATTTTTTGATGTGTGTGTTTTCCCTGTACCAAAGTGCACCTTTGCATGCAATGCTCTCGGAGGCCAGAAGAGGACATCAGATCCCCTGTAATTATTAGTTACCATGTGGGTGCTGGGTATTGAATGCCCAACCTTTGAAAGAACAACCAGTGCACTTAACTGATGAACAATTTCTCCAGTCCTAATCAAACATAAATTTTTGTCTTCCTTCTTTAAACAATGTATAGAAGTTTTCTCCTCACATTCTTTCAGTGAAGCCCCAAATCAGCTTGGTCTGGAGCTGTCTGATTCATTAATTGCTGCCTGTCCAAATAAATTTTTAAAGATATGTGTGAGTTTGCCTTTCAACAGCACTGAAAACTGAAGAAACAAAATCTATTCTTATAAAAAATGCACCACGTGCCAGTCCTGTAGCCAGAAGAGCTCATACAACCCAACAAAATAAAACTACATTTAGCACACATCAAAGCAGAGAGAATACTGTCACTGAAGAGCATAAGCTGACAGGATATAAATGGACACAGGGAGTAGTAGGTACCCCGGAGGGGAACTCAAATTCCTCTTAATTTTTAATCAGTGTGTATCTATTTTGTTCATACCTGTTAGATATTATGCTTTAGACATAGCTGTCCTTATACAAGTAAAAGTGTGAGAGCCATATATTTAAAAAAATGAATTCCAAAAAAAAGAAATTACATAGACTGGTTTGGTGGTAGGCTTCCAGAGGATGAGAAAAGAGGGTTGCAATTTATTTATTTATTTAAATTTTATCTATTTATTTTTAAGTGTACAAGTATTTTCCCTACATGTATGTAAGTGCACTGGTGTCGTGCAAAGCCAACAGAGACCAGAAGAGGGCATCAGGTCCTCTGGAACTGTGGTTAAAGATGGTTGTTAGCTACCTTGTGGGTGCTGGGAACTGAACCTGGGTCCCCTACAAAAGCAGCCAGTGCTATGAACCACTTCTGAACCATTTCTCCAGCCCTAAAGACTTCAATTTAAATGAGTTTGAACAACTTAGTGAGATCCTGTATCAAAAGAAAGAAAGAAAGAAAGAAAGAAAGAAAGAAAGAAAGAAAGAAAGAACACTGAATGCATGGGTGCCCTTACATCTATGCAGGCAACACCCTCATACACATACATTAAAAATGAAGAAAGGGGGTTGGGGTAAGCTCAGTGGTAGAGCGCTTGCCTAGGAAGCTCAAGGCCCTGGGTTCAGTCCCTGGAAGAAAGAAAGAAAGAAAGAAAGAAGAAAGAAAGAAAGAAAGAAAGAAAGAAAGAAAGAAAGAAAGAAAGAAGGGAAAAAGTTCAAGGTGTTAGGTGTATAACTTATTGGCAGAGCACTTGCTTAGCATGTGCAAGGCTCTAAGTTTAATAGGCAGCACTGAAAATAAAAAAGTAGCTGGACACTAGATTGAAAAAGAAATGTGTAGAGGCTCATGTGACTTTGTAGTCTATATTGGAAGTTCCGGTTTGACTATAGCATGTTTAACAACACTGGTTAATTCCTATTCATTACTCTGCCGTGGACATGTCTTCGAGGTATTTTCTTGATTACTGAGTGATGTGGGAGGGCCCAGCTTACTGTGGATGGTGCCATTTCTGGGCAGATGGCCCTGGGTTGGAAAAGAAAGCAGACTGAGCACTACCAGGGACAAAGCCCATAAACAGTCTTTCTCCACAGTCTCTGTTTAGGTTCCTGCCTCCAAGTTTTCCTGCCCTGAGTTGCTATCCAGTCTTCCCTCAGTAATGAACTGGTTGGGACATTGTGTAAACCAAATAAGCCCTTTCCTTCCTAAATTGCTTTGGTCAGAGTATTTTATCACAGAAATAGAAAGCAATGAGAACAATTATTAAGCAGAGAATTCAGCCATCTGGGAAAGAAGGAGCAAGAGCAGACACCATAGAGACACACAATACAGTCAGCAAGGGAAGAAGGGGCTATGAACTAAGATGGCAGAGGCAAGTAGTGAGCTATATGTGGTCTTTCAGAATATATTATGGCTTCATTTAAATTCAGTGATAACCAAATTTTATTTTAAATTTTATTATTTTTATTTTATGTGTATGTGTGTATTTCCTGCATGTAGGTAGGTACACCCATGTCGTGCAACACCCATGGAGGTCAGAAGAGGCTGTCAGATCCCCTGGGACTTGGAGTTATGGACAGTTGTTAGCTGCCATGTTGGTGCTGGGATTCGAACCCAGGTCTTCTGCAAGAACAACCAGTGTTCTTAACCATTGAGCATCTCTCCAGCCTAAAACCACTCAAAGTTTTAAGCAATTTTGATTTTTTATTTCTATTATTTTTAAATATTTTATTTTTATTATTTGTATTTTATTTTATATATATGAATGCATTGCCTGCATGCATGTAAGTGCACCTGTGTCATACGGTGTTCCCAGAGGTCAAAAGAAGGCATTAGCTCCCATGGAAATGGAGTTATGGATGGTTGTTAGCCACTCTGTGGTGCTGGGAATTGAACCCAGGTCCTTTGAAAGAGCAGTCAGTGCTTTTAACCTCTGAGCCAGCTCTCTGCCCCTGATTTGTTCATTTTAAAAAGAGGTGTAATTTTTCATAGTTCCAGAGGAAAAAGATAGGAATTGATTCTAAAACAAGTGTAATGGAAATGGGAAAGTATGTAATTTGAGAATATTTAAAATTTCATTTCTATATAGGCTTAGGCCAACTAAACCATAACAGATTTTCCAGTTTTCTTAGGTTGATGTGTGCTGTTATACTCCACACACTTTGACATTACTCATTGGCCCCTATCACCCAACAACTGTGAGGCCGCTTAGTGGAGTTATGGTGAAAGATGCTGACATTTTCTTTTTTTAATTCTCCAACTCAAAGGCTGACATTTTAGAGATACCCACTTCCATTAGGGAGAATTTCTTTTTCTTTTCTCCGTAACACTTTGTTCAACACCATCACTTTGGAGCAGGGTCTTAGAAAGTTTATAATGAATTTCCAGTTTTATTTATTTGATCAATAACTTTAGGGTGACATGTAAATATAATTTTGGAAAGAGCCAGGAGACAAATTTAGAGAATAGATAATTTTCCATGATTAAAATAATCACTAAACTTCAGTTGTTTCATGCTTAGACTATTCTTTCTTTGAGGCAAATGTAGCAATATATGTAATTCATATAATTGATGCAGGGTATCCATTAGGAAAAAAGGAGGTTAAATGAAAGGCAAAGAAGAAACGATAATAGTTATAAATTTCTAAATCTTTCTTTTTCATTTATTTAGTTTTAAAATTTTATGTGAATGAGTGTATTGCCTGCATGTGTGTAAGTACACCCATGTCGTGCAATGCATGCAGAGGTTGGGAGAGGGTGTTGAATTCCCTGGAACTTGAGTTATGGACAGTTGTTAGCTGCCATGTGGGTGCTGGAAATCAAATCTGGGTTCTCTGTAATAACAGTCAGTGCTCTTAACAACTAAGCTGTCTCTCCAGCCCTTGAATCTTTCTTATTCCTCCAAAATTATAATAAAATATTTTGTTATAAATTTTAAGTCAGTTTTCTGTGCATATTTAATTTTCTATTTCTTCTCTGATGACATTTTGTATATATGTTACATCAATTTCTTTCACTAGCAAATGTTTGCTATATTATAGCATAGTCATTGTACAATTTTGAAGATATAATAAGTCTTCTACCAGGTAGGTGATAGTTTTTATTTGTCATTCTGTTCTTGGTAATTAAATGTTCATTTTTAAAAAATATTACTATGCCAAAATTGACAATAATGTACATTTTCATTCATTTTAATAGTCAGAACTAAAGTTCCAACTATAAAATCATTGAAAATGAAGTTATGACTATTTTAAAATTATACAAACTAGTAAAGAAAATATTCTACAAGGGGAAATTTGGCATTTAAAAAATTATTGAATTTGTGTGAATTTCACA
>NW_008342276.1:6343496-6380381 GCF_000622305.1 Nannospalax galili | reverse complement strand
ATATAAACAAGGCCTATAGAGTCAAATTTTTGTTCCCCAATGCCCTTCAGCATGGGTTTACCCAAGGTGCCTGGTCAAACTACCTTTAACATTATGAATAGCTTGGAACACAGGAGGAGGGCAAAGTAAACATAAAATGAAAGTTACCTCTGCCCCCCCAGCACTTTCCCTTTTGCTCTACTCAACATAGCTAAGTAGGCAAAAGACCTGAAACTCCCCAGCACCAATCTCAACCACCTTAGAAACTTCCCCGTGAGGTTGCTCTCCTGCATGTGGATTGCTATCACACATCAGAACCCAGACCCTGAAAAACATAAATAACTTAACTGCCCATACTCTGATCCTATTTGCAAAAAGACAAGTAATTTTAAAAACCAAGAATATAACCTCCCTCCATATAAAAACATCCAACAAAAATATACTAAATGAGGAAAAATTTAGACCACATTCAAGACATAAAAATCAAAAACTCAATTATAAACATGTTCAAAGGGTATGAAGAATGTAAACAAAGCATGTGAATAGTATGAATGAAAACGTGAATAAAATGATTGAAATTAAAGCCCTCTCAATAGGAGGGAACTCATGAATGGCACTGTAACCTTAGCCAAATACATTTGACTCAAGAGGTCAAAGATCATAGAGAAAAACCTATATCTCTCATATCTCTAAACAAATAATTTCTTACTGTATGCTAACTATGGATCCTTATATTTACAGACAAGTATACCATACACTACTCATCAAAGAAGCTTCTTTTTGCAACAGATAGAAGCTATTACAGAGCTCTACAGCAGTTACACGCAGGGAATATGTGTCTGAGAGATGCTCAACCCTAAGTGACACACCTACAGTGGAACCTCTACACTTAAACCTTATGGAACATAGCAGAACAGTGGGTAGAGAGAACACTAATGCATCCCTCAACTCGTACCATCGAAGCTTGCTCATGCAACAGACTGTGATGCACACAGAAGGCCACAACTGGCCAAGGTATAGAGAGTAAGACACAGCAGAGTGTATTTCCCTGGAGAGGACGCCTATAAACCTCACCCACCTGTGACTTAGGGACCATTGTGGAAGAATGGCTGGAAAGATTATAATAGCCAGCCTTGGTGCATGAACATAAGGAAACAGAGTCTCTCAGACCACTGGAAACTTACTCATATGACCTCAATCAGACAAAAACCCAGAATAGAACTGTGGCAATGGACAGCAGGCCCCAACCTTATCCAAGAAACTACTGACAACTGACTACTGCTGGGTGAGGGACAGTTGTTCTTTCAGGGAGTGGTTCTAGATAGGCTGATTAGGCTCCAATAAATGAACTTGCACTAAGGGACATCTGGGCACAAAATCTTAACTGGATTAGCTTTAACATATATAACGGAATGCATGAAATCCAGTGAGGGGGCTATGGTTGGTGTGGATGAGGGAGAGAGTCTAAATATGATTAAAATTTATTGTATGAAATGCATGAAACTCAATAAAAATATATATAAAATTGTTGAAGTCCAGGAAAACACAAATTTCTGATTGAAATAAGGAAGACAACTCAGAATACAAAATAGAAGTCAATAGAGAAATAGGAGTACTGAATAAAAATAAGATGAAATGAAGTTGAAAATGAAAAACTCAGTAGTTAAATAAAAATCTCAGCTGCACACACCAAAGCAAAACATGTTGGAGGCAGAAAACCTGGGCTTTAAGCCCAAATATAGGAATTGGATCATTCAACCAAAGAAAATGATAAATTTTTTAAAACCCCACAAATGGGAACATAAAAGATCTTTGGGACACCATGAAGTACAAAATCTAAGAATTTTGGGTGTAGAAGAAGAATTCTTGGTCAAAGGTATAGAAAATATCTTCAGAGAAGAAAACTTACCAAATGTAGAGAAAGAAAAGCTCATCCAAGTGCACGAGGTCTACAGAACACCAAAAAGCAGGACCCCCCAAATCTCTCCATGTCAATTTACAGTTAAAACACTAGAAACACAGAATAAATAATAGTTGTTAAAAGTTGCAAAAGAAAAAGGCAACATCATTTATAAAGGCAAGCCCATCAGACTAACAGCTGATTATTCACGAGAAACTTTTAAAGCCAGAAGAGCTTGGAAAGATGTATTCCAACACAATTCCAACCCAGATTATTATACTCAATAAAATCTTTTATAAGTGAAGGAGAAGTAGAAACAGATTGAAGGAATTTATGACCACTAAGTCAGCTATACAAATGATACTTGACAGAATGCTTCAATCTGAAAAGAAGAATAAAAACATCCAAGAGCTCACAGGGGAGAAATGAACCATAACAGGACAATTAATTAAGAGTGGTCTAAGAAAACCACAGGAATAAGTATCTGTCAATAACTGAATATTAATGGTCTAAATTTCTCAATAAGAAGACACACATTTTCAGACTGTATTAGAACACAGGATCCATCTTTATGCTGCCTCCACAAAATGCAGCTCTTCATCAGACATCAGAGACAGACATTACCTCAGGGTAAAAAAGTGAAAAAATTTTCCTAGCAAATAGAATTAGGAAACAAGCTGAAATAGCTATTCTAATATTTGACAAAATAGATTTTAAACTAAAACTTGTCAGAATAGATAATGAAGGTCATTTTATACTTATCAAGATAAATATTCATCAATGTATAGTTCTGAATCTATATAAAACAGGCAGAGAAAAACCTAATTTCACACACATACACAAACACACACACACACACACACACACACATGCATACAGGCCAATAGATCAACAGCCACAATTCCACACCTATACAGTTATACTAGGTGACTGAACTATCCAACTCTCACCAATAGACTGGACATCCAGACAAAAAAATTAAATAAATAGAGAAAAATTGGAGCTAGATGATGCCATAAATAAAATAGACCTGACAGACATCTATGAAACCTCCCACCCTAATACTGAAGGATACACATTCTTCTCAGCAATTTGTAGAACTTTCTCCAAATGTATCATATATTAGGACACAAAGCTATGCATAAAAAATATAAGAAAATTGAAATTACATCTTGTCTTCCATCTGACCACAGTGGAGGAATAAAGTTAGATGTCAACAACAACAGAAATGACAGAAAGTTTTCAAATTCATGGAAATTAAGCAACACACTAATAAATGATGAATGAGTTACTAAAGATATTGAGAAGGAAGTTTAAAAAATACATAGAACTGAGTAAAATGAAAATACAATAGACCAAAATCTATGGTATTCAGTGAAGTCAGTCCTAAGAGGAAATTTTGTAGTTTTAAGAGTTGACATGTAAAGTAAAAAACAAACACCCAGAGGCTTAGGTCCCACAGCTCTGTGCACCACCAAGACTTCATTCTAGTAGAACTATGCCTGTCCATCCATGTTCACTGCTGCTCTATTCACAACAGCTAGGACATGGAAATAACCTAGATGTCCACCAACTGATAAATACATAATGAAAGCATGGAGCACGTACACAATGGAATATTATTCATCAGTTAAGAAAAAACAAATTTGAAATCCACAGATAAATGAATGGAGGTGGAAACCATTATCCCTAGTGAGGTAACCAACTCAGAAAGACAAACATTGCATGTTCTCTCTCATAAGTAGTTTCTACTATTGAATCTTTAGATAGGTGTGTTTGGATTAGAGAATCCATAGATGTTGGGAAATTAATAAGGGCCATGGGAGTTCATGAGATGGGAGATAGAATGCAGTGATAGAAGGGGGCAAAAGAATCATAGAATAAGAAGGGTGATATGGGTGGAGATGGGGAGAGCAAGGCAGAGGAGTAAGAGGAAGCACAACTCACACTAAAGGCCTTTAGAAAAAGTCATATGGAAATCTACTACTATAGGAGAAACCAGCTACCACAGGCTAGCAAATAAAAAGCCCAATGACAAGTATAAACTCCCTCTTTTGAGTTGTTGAGTGGGGAGTCCCATAGACACTCAAACAATACTAGCCATTGCCATTGTTCTTGGTTACCCAACAGAACTCAGTGGTAAGATCTTGTGACTAAAGACACAACACAGAGTCTACATGAGAAATAGAATAAACAAGGAGAAAACAAATCTTCAATCTTCAGCTCTACTGGCTAGCTTCATAATACTAGAAGGTACTATGCATGCTACCAGAATGAAAAAGGATTCATCAAACTTTCTGAGCTGTGAACCCTATCAGCTACTGTAATGGCTAGCCTGGCAAGATATGCCCACTGGTGCAGTAGTGTCACAAATGTAATAGGAATAACTATCTGCTGATTAGATTTAAAGACCACTTCACAAGATGCCATCAATACCAGGCACTGCTCTCTCTGGGCTAAAAACCTGTGTCTAGAATGATCGCATGCCACAGGGGAGAATCTATACTATTATTCTGCTAAATAGATACAGTAATAAACCAACTCCTAGTGACTTATTGTACCATAGACTAGTGAATCTCTTAACTTTCACCAGAGAATGCTCTTCTTGCAGCAGATGGTGATTAACACAAAGACCCACAAGTGGTCAATGTGCAGAGAATAAGTGATGGTATAGTGCTTAACCCCAAATGGATACCTATATTAAACCCTGTCCTCTGAAGAGCTCAAGAATCACTGTAGAATAGGAAGCAAAAGATTGTAACAGCCAGAAGTGGCACGTGAACACAACTTGACCACATTGTCTGAACAAAGAAAGGCAGTTGCACATTAGAACCACAGTGTTAGTTACAGTGTGCATAAGACCTTTGAAAGCCCAAGCCAGACAAACAGTACAGGACAACAAAAACAAAAATCCAGCATGAATGGGGTAGATTAGCAAGAAACTCCAGCCTCAGCTGAGGATCTGTGGGGAACTGACAGATGTCAGTTTTCCTTGAGGACATGAAGACTGGCAGGTTGACCAGATGCCGACAAACAAACACATGGTCAAGAGCATTTGGGGAAAAAGTAGACTGGACTGACATTTAAAAAATGAAAAGCAAAACAGAGAATATGAAGTTGGGGGATAGAAATGGTGTGGAGGTGGAGAAGGTGATCTTAATATGATCAAAACACATTCTATGTAATTCTCAAAAATCAACAAAATACTAAAAGTTTATTAATAAAAACATTTATTTTATTTATATATAATTAAAATTAGAGAATGCGGCACTAAATAATTTGATGATCCACTTTAAAGCATTGGAACAAGAACAAAGCAAATTAAAAAGGGCAGATGGGGATAAATAAGATGGGGGGAAATTAATGAAATGGAAAGAAAAGAATAACAGAGTTACAATGATGTGAAATACTGGATCTTTGAAAATATAGGTAAGATTGACAAACCTTAAGTCAAATTAACTGAGAAGACCCAAATTAATAAAATTAGAGATGAAAATAGTTATTTAATAGGCTTCAAAAGCCTATTAAATTCAGAAAATCATAAGACATACTTTAAAAACCTATATTCTGCTAAATTGGAAAATCTAAATGAAGTATTAAATTTCTAGAAACTAAAGCCTTCTGTTCATGTAACTACAGTCACATGACTTTCGACAAAGATCTCAAAAATACACACTAGAGCAGTGGCAGTGAGAAGGTTCTGGAACTTTTAGGAGGTAGAAACTTGTGGAAGGAATTACTTCACTGGGGTTGGCTTTGAGGTTTTATAGTCTTGCCCCACTTCCTGTTCTACCTCTCTGCTTCATTTTGGGGGGCTAAAATATGATCTCTCTGTTTCCTGACTGCGGGGCCAGCCTCATGCTCCTGCTGCCCTACCTCCCCATAGGTATGAACTATATATCCTCTGGAATTGTAAACCAAAATAAAATGTTTTCTCCTCTAAAGCTGTTTTTGTCTGGGTATTCTATCACTTCCAAAGAAAAGTAGTATAGCAGCCACTTCCATCTGAAGGAGCCTTAAAAAAATTGAAATGAGTTTTCTATATGACCCAGTTAAATATATATCACTTTCCAGACATACTTGCACATCCATGTTCATTGTTGCTCCGTTTACAATAAGTAGGAAATGTTATCAGCCTAGACCATCAACTAATGAACAGGCAATGAAAATGTGATATATTTACAGAATGTACTATCCATCTGTTAAGAAAAATGAAAGTATGAAAATTTCCAGGTAAACAGATATACCTAGAAAAATTTGATTGAGGTAACCCCTGCACAGAATGACAGGTGCCACATGATATCTGTCATATGTAGAACCTAGCTTTAATTCTTGTGTTTAATTTAGAGTACCTATGGAAGCCATATAATGAGAAAGGATCGGTGGGAGGAGGAGGGGAAGTCTTAAGAGAGTGGGGAGGAGTAAAACTAGGTAAAATGATGTAGAGAGAGAAAATGCTGGGGGAAGAATGGACTTAGCAGGACGGGGGGGGGGGTTCAAAGAGAGGAGAGTTTGCCCCAAAAAAGGGACTATGAAAAAACATATGGAAACCTACTAGCTTCTAATTCAATTAAAAAATACAAAACAAATTTGCAGAGGGATACTTTATATTTCTAGACAGTGTTGCTCCTAGAAGCAGCAAGATAATAAAAATCACAGTGACAGATGTGGGATGTCTGAGGAGGAGTTACTGATCAAGGAGGCCCTGGAGGCCCCCAAAACAATACAGAGCCTTACCTTTAAAAAGAGTGTCTCAGTTGCTTTGTTAAAATAAAACTAAATGTCTACACACACACACACACACACACACACACACACACACACACACACACACACATGGTTTCAAGACAAGAAAATCAATCTAGATCGATCTAGAAATTTCTTTGCAGGTTAGTTTCAAAGGGCCAGAAGATGCTATGTAGGCTTCTGGCAGAGAAAGGAACTTCTGCATGGTGCTAAAAACCCATGCATCTGGAAGTTATAGAACTAAGAGGAAGAATACTACTGATGTTTACCAATATAGATATATCAAATTGCCTTTTAAGTGCCTAGAATTATATTCTTAGACCAAGGCTACATTCAACCCTAATTAAAAAAAAAAAGTCCTTATAGTGAAAGCTGGTCAATACAGAGGCTCATGGTTGCTCTAAGTGCTGAGAATAGGATGGATGAGGGCTCATTACTAATCACATCATTTATACTCCCCTCTCTATGGCTCTGGAAACATTGTGGAAGAGGTGGTAAAAAACAATGCAAGAGCTGAAGTAAAATTGTAAAATGCAGGCCAGTAAAATCCTGTTCTCTAGACACAATGCAAACAATATAGTCATGAACTCAGAGCAGCTGCAATTGCTTATACTGGGCCTACACAAAACAGGCCCCCTCCACCATCAGTCATGGATGGTGGAAGGGGTCAAGGAACATTACTCCTTACTGATGAACCATCGGCTACTGGTGGACTCTGGGGAAGGGGAAGGCATTGTCTTCACTTGTGAAACCACTACTGAATTCACAGTTTTCAATGGATAATTGTAATCACAAGGTCATGCAGATAGGCCCTGGTTCATCCCAGAGAGACATAAACAAAATGATGTGAATGTGGCAAAAATATTAGTAGGTAAAAGGGTGCATGGGCAGCAAATGGAGGAGATGAGAGAAGGGGAGTGATATGAAGTCCTCTTGGTGCTTTATAAGCATGCATAAGATTGGCAAAAACAAATTTTGTTAATAAGGATTAAAAAATTAGGAAACTGTCCCCCACAAATCTAAGGTATTCATTTGGACCACGGTTATAAACCAAATATAATGACTCATAATTATTTTTTCAATATATATTTTAATTGAATTTTTGTGCATTTCATATAATGCATCTTAATCATATTCAAAACTCTCCCTCATCTACACCCCACCCATACAAACTTGAGTCAAGTTTGTATACCCTCAGAGAGTTCATCTCCTGGAGCCTGTTCAGCCCATCACTTCCTTAAAGAGTATCAACTCTCCCTCACCCAGCAGGGATCAGCTGCCAATAGTTTCTAAGAGAAAGTGCACATTTCCCCAGATTCATGCTGAGTTTTGTCTGATTGAGTTTCCATGGGTCTTGTAAATGCTGACACTATTGCTGAAAGTTCATACGAGCAAGCTCCCAGCGGCTTGGAAAACTGTTTCCTTGTGGTCATCTACAATCCTTGGCACTTACAATCTTTCCATTTCTCTTTCATTAATTATTTGTTGAACAATTTTACTATAATTTTCATTTTAATAAAAACACAGCACAGAATTCATTCTATAAATCCAAATATAAGTGGAGTGGAATATATACATATGTGTGTGAATATGTGTGTGTGTAGTCAGAATTATTTAAGTAATATCTTATGGAAAGGAATTAATGAGATGTCCAACTTCTTGTCATTATAACTCTTTGTTCTTAACTTTTACAACCCCCCCGCAAGTACAGCCAAACCATAAATATCTACAGCATAATTGTTGGGTCAAATTTTAAGAACAGTTGCTAAATTGTCTTATTCAAAGACAATTTAAGATCCTAGTGGAAGGATCTTAAGTCATGTAAGCAAAACATTTGCTGAGTCTCTAATAACTGTAATCTATTGCTATTATTACTATTATTATTATTAATATTATTATTTTTATCTTCAATGAATACCAGAATCATAGTTTACCTACCAGAGATTAGCAAACCATCATCCTACTCCCTGTTTTTAAAAATAAAATTTTATTGTAACACAATCATGTTCATTTATATTGGTATGGCTTATGACTGCTTTTGCAATGCAAGCAAATAAATAGTTAAAATATGCAAAGAGTAGCTCACATGGATAGATGGCACAATGGGTAAGAGCACTGGCTTTTCTTGCCAAGGATCTGGGTTCAGTTCCCAGCACCCACATGGCCGATAACAATCATCTGTAACTCCAGTTCCATGGAATCTGATATCTTCTTCTGGCTTCTGTAGGCAGAGCACAACATGGGTGCACTAATTTACATGTAAGCAATACACTCATACACATAAAATAAAAACAATAAATCAAAAAACAATGTGTATCCTGCAAAGCCTACATCACTTATCAGTTTTCCCTTTACAGAAATCTTGACCACCCTTGTTAGATATTTAGGCAGAAATACTAAATCAACTACTAAAATATTAAGTGATCAGTATATTATGAAAGGAGCTTGACAGCATCTCAGAGTACGAATAATATTGAGACTTCTCTCATGAGTGTGTCCATATGAGTATATTTAGGGTGATGGCAGTTCAACAGATTGCTCATGTCAAATGTGGGTACAGTACTGTGGTTGTCACAGGTCCAGTGTGGAAATTCTCAGAATCTCTCTGGACAAGCATATTGATAAAGGAAATTTTACTATTAGTTCAGACCTGGGTTATGGGGTTATAAATGTACAAACCAGAAAGTTTTATTAATTTTCACATAGTAGGCATAAGTGAGAATTCTGTCTCAAATATTTAACCCACTCTTATAACTCAATGTTTTGCTGTTCAAAAGAAAACTCATTTAAAAAGTGGGTGCAAGATTTGAATAGACACTTTTCATAGAAAAAATACAAATAACCAATAAGACCAGGAAGAGATACTAAACATCAACAGCCACTAGGGAAATGCAAGTCCAAACCATGAAATATACTTTCACAGATAGTAGAGCTACAATCAAAGAACTAGGATGGGAGAGCTGATCTTTAAGGGAGTGATGCTAGATAGGCTGAACAGGCTCCAGTGGATGAACGATAGTAGAGCTACAATCAAAGAACTAGGATGGGAGAGCTGATCTTTAAGGGAGTGATGCTAGATAGGCTGAACAGGCTCCAGTGGATGAACTCACACTTAGGAACGTCTGGCTACACAACCTTGATTTGATAAACCTTTTTATATATGACATAATGTATAAAATCCTGTGAACTGTCTATGGGGTGGGTGCAGAAAGGGGAGGGGAGGATTAAAAACACCTTAAATGCTATTAAGATGTATTGTATTACATGCACAAAAATTCAATAAAAACATACATTGAAAAAAGAGGCTAAAATTTTTAAAGTGAATAATAATGCCCATGGAGATGTGTAGAAATCAGATTTTTTGTATATTCCTGGGTGAATTTTAGAATGATTCAGATATGTTGGGAAATAATTTTGTACTTCTTCGTACTGTTGGCTAGAGTTAACATTTTACTGAATAACGCTACTCTGGGGTATATACACAAAATCTTTTAAAACACATATGAAACAATAGGTACAAAAGTTTTTTTGAATGGTCGTAGAAACGTTAATATAAGCAACAAACTGGAGTAAAGACCATGTCTATAAACTGATGAATAGATAAACAAATGTCATATACCAATACGAAAGACTACAACAGACAGAGCTGGGCATGCTGGGTTATGCCTGCAATCTCAGTTCTTCAGAGTCTAAGGTAGAGGATTGCTCTGAATTAGGGATCAATTTGGGTCTGACAGTGAGCTCCAGGCCTTCATGTGCTCCAAAGCAAGACCCTCTCCCAGACAATCAAAGGATAAAGGAAATATAATTAGCGACGAAAATGATGAGGTATTTATAAATGCTGCAATATATATGGACCCTGAAAATGCTATAGTATGTGTGAGAAATCAGTCATGAAAGACCATATGCCATGTATGAAGTGTTGAGAATAGAGGAATCCACAGAAATAGAAAACAGATAATTGGTTGACTGTAAGTGGAAGACAAAAGGGAAGAAATTATGAGTTAAAACAAATTTTGTTGATGAAGTGGTAAAAATCTGCTGAAATTAGGTTGTGATGAGCATTACACGATTCAGTGAGTACACTGCACCCCTAAATTACATGACTCGGCATGTATGTAAACTCATGATACATGCAATATGTCTCTATAAATCTGTTATTAAGATGTAAATCTTTAATATTTTAGAAATACATATGAACACATTATTTTTATTACAACATAATTATCAGGAAAATGGGCTTGAAACTTGAGTATGTCCAAATAATATGAAAATTTCAAAGGTTTTAAAAACAGACCGGAAAGATGACTCAGCAGTTAAAAGCTATCTCTGCTTTGCAAAGGGCCTGAGTTCAGTTCCCAGTACCATTTCAGGTAGCTCACAACTCCTTGTAACTCTAGACCCAGGGTATCTGACATTGTCTTCTAGACTCTGAGGGCACCTGCACTCCTGTGTATATGCACACACATATACACCTAATTTTTAAAAATAAATAATCTATTAAAATGTATACATATACATGTATGTTTTGGGAAATGGTGACTCATGTAGCCCAGAGTGGCCTAGAATTTTTATGCAACCAAGGATGACTTTGAATCATTTTTTTCCTCATCCACCTCCAAAGAAATATTACTAACATTTAACAATGTAAATTGCCACTGCTACCGTATGATATAACCAATAAAATGGTTATTCTTTTTCAATGGATAATTTGCAATATTTTGTTAAAACACTTTTTACTTTCTACTGGACCATAAGTTCTATTTCAAGCAATTTAATCTGAAAATAATGTAGCTGTGTGCTAAAAACAGATAGGTAGATACCTAGATAGAGATAGATATATATGAAATGTTTTGTGACATACTTTAAAAAATTTTAAATAAATGTGAACTGTGTTCAATATTGATAAGTCCTTAAAATACAAAGTAAATGTATATGCTCATGTGTAAGTTGAAGACATCCTGATTAAGTCTACAGCTAGAGTAACTATTATTACCAAGTTTACTAGAATACATTCATTAATATTCTAGTGACAATAATGTTTTCATAGAGCTACACTAAATAACATTAGTAAAACATGCTCTGAACATTTGACAAATGGCTAGACTGAACTAGGCTGTTCTACAAGTATGAAATGCACAATGGATTTCAAAACTGACCCAAAAATGAGAAAGCAAAATATGACATTATCTTTAAATTGATTATATAACTTTTTATTAATGTTTTAGATATACTGGGTCAAATAAACATGCCATTAAATTCATTTTTCCTCATTTTCACTTTTATATGTGTGGTGTATGCACGTGTGTAGGGGGTACCTGTGCCTCTGCATGCTCCAGTGACTCGTGCTACATTCTCTACTTTACACCCTTGAGACAGGGTCTCTCACTAGACATGGAGCTATATCTCCTCAACCTAATCAAGTTTCAACAATAATCCTATCAAGTCCAATGAGTTAGAAATCCGTTATCCTTGATGCTTTCTGTTATTAGTTCTCCACTCCTGACTTCTACCCTGTTTCATGGCTATACATTAAACTTTTCCTTGCTCAACTCAGAGTTGAATCCAAACCCCAGTGCTTGTCCTTTGCTCCAATGAGAATAAAAGAATTTAGAAAAACTGATCCAATGGACAAGGAGTGACTTCTAGACATACCAGATGATCCCAGTTCTCTAGGAAAGCATTCACAAGACAAAACTGTGTTATGCATCACTTTCCACAATTTCTAATGATGCTCCATTATAAAAGTATTGCAGAGCTACGTGAGTTGGAGAAGCACTAGGTTTAGAACTTTATTTCTTTTAAGAACAGAAACTTTATTCTTTTTAAGAATATTATCAATCTGGTAGGGGGTAGATATGATAATGTCTAAACTTTATTTCTGTCTGTAGTGATCTGAGAAGGACAATTTAATACATTCTAGCCCTTTAGGAAAAGGAAGGTTCAAGGACAGGTCTGACTTGACAGTCTCTGGCCCCAGTATATGACAGGGTTGGAAGACAGAAGTGGGAGCTTATTATGGTGTAGCTAATATGCATTTACCAGTGTTGACAACTGCCCAGGACAAAGATGGAGACATAAAGGTAATTTTTAATCTATAGAAAATTAGAACCAGTTCAATAAATAATTTCCTTGTCCTCATAATAAGATTTAAAAAGAGAATCAATCATTTATCTTGAACAAGATCACAGTTGCGGGCTGGATACATTTCCTCACTTTCAAATGACTCTGTAAATGAAAACCCAGTAAAATGCAAAAAAATCCACATAATGACCAAGAGTTCAGGGAGAGATTTTCCTTTATAAAACTGATGTATCTGACGGTGCTAACAGCTATTATTTGATAATAAGAAGTATGAATTTTTCCCACAGCAACTTTTCATGAATTAAGTGACAGAAAAAGTATGCCAGAAACATACTTTAATTTGTTCTTTTATTTCCTCCAAACTAATCAAACCCAGATTCAGGGACCAGAAATATCAGTAGAAAAAAACGGAATAAGAATCTATTTATTCTACAGCTTTCTGTATCTGCCTTACTCTGGATGCTGTGGACTTAGTGGGGTTAAGGCAAGATCAATGCCTTCAATGTAGCTTTATTATTGAAGAAATAATTAACAAAAACATTACTTTATGTATCCAATTAGTTCACTTGCTCAGTAGACATCAAAGAAATGAAGGAACACCTCTTCATGTTTAAAAATATGAACGTTATTTATAGATCTGAAGAGAAAAAGACATAGTGCAATCATGGAAATATCCATAAACTACTACATGGCACAGACAAGAAAAAATTACCTTAAAAATACACATACAATAGATTTATTTATTTGCGTGTCTGTGTATAGCTGAAGGCTATTTAACTAAAAACATAGTGCCAGTCTAGGGAAAGCTACCTTTGAATTGTTTGTCAGTGTAGTCAAGGAGATTTTTCTCAAAATAATACAGTCTATCGCCACAGCCCTTGATTGCCTCCCAGAATTTAGAGGTATGGCACTATTGCCGAAAACGGGATATACATTGGACATAATACTTGAAGCAGTCAAGCTGGAACTGACCTGGAAGCCTCCTCCCTGGAAACTAGCTCTCATCGTATCAGAAGATACTATGAAAGCTGTCAAGAGAGAAAAGCAATCAATGATCCAACCCAGCAGTAGAGCCCATGAATCACAAAAATGACCAGCCAGTAAACTACCTCTTTTGGAGTGGAAGTGGCGTTTTTATCTTCAGGGTAATCAACAGCTGTCTAATTGAATTTAAGGCCCACCCAATGTGAGGGACCCGGTGTGTGGTACCGTAAACAGCCAAATACACATGGCTGGAGATGGCAAAGGCCCTAGAGAAAAATCCACTTTTTCACATCCTTAAATCAATGAATTTTACTACATTCTAAAAAGTGTCCTTATACTTACTAAGAAGTGGACCTATCATCACTTATCAAAGAAGCTTCTAGTCACAACAGGTGAAGACTATTACAAAGTTCCACAACTGATCAAATGCAGAGAATAATTGTCTGCGAGGCGCCCAGCCATAAGTGACACATCTGCAATGCGACCTCAACACCTAAGGCTCAAGAAACATCAAGGAACATGGAGTCAAAGAATATTAATCATCTCTCAACTGTCACCAGAGAAACTTCCTCACACAGCAGATGGTGATTAACCCAGAAAGCCACAAGTGTTCAATGTGCAGAGAATAAGAGACTGCAGAGTGCTTATCCATGAATAGGAAACCTATATCAAACTTCTGCCTCCCAACGCTCAGGAATTATTGAAGAGGGAGTGGGAAGATTATAAGAGCCAGAGGTGGTGGATTATCACAAGGAAACATACTTTTCCATACAGCTGGGAAGTTATGATATTAACTTATATCATTGGTTACAGCATACACAAGACCCCTGTAATCTCAAGCTGGACAATGCCCAGCATAAAAATGAGGAACTCGGGAAGAAGCCCCAACCTTAGCGGAGGAACTACTGGCAACTATAGCTACTGAGAGAGGGAGAGTCCATCTTCTTTAAGAATGTGACACTAGATAGGTTAACCAAGCTCCAGTGGATGGACACACTCTGAAGGGCATTTGGTTATACAAATTTGACTCTATAGGCTTTAACATATAGGACAGAAGACATGAAATCAATGGGGGACATTAGGAATGGTACAAACAGGGGAGGGGTCTAAATATGTTCAAAACATGTTGCATGAAATTCACAAAAATTCAATAAATGTTCTAAACTAAAAAAAAATAAATAAATAATTAGCTAGCTTTGTTGTATTTTCTCTCACCCAAACATACTCCAGCAACATTCCTCCCTAATCAGTTATTGGGTACACCATTCCCCTGAATATCCAGAATAAATATCTTAGGGTCTTTGACCACACTCATTCTTGTTTTTTATAACATAGGTATAAAACATCAACAAATCAGTTTTTCACCCATCAAAACAGATTTTTTAATCTTTAAAAATATTTTGTTATTTTTAAAAAGATTTTATTGAGTTTTTGTACATTTGATACAACAGTTCTTAATCAAATTTAGATCCCCTTGCCCATCCATGCCACCAATATTGCCCTCCATGGGCCCTCATGGATTCTGCCATATGTGTTAAGTCCTAGCCAGTTAAGAGTTTGCACCCAGATGTCTTTTGGAGCAAGTTCATCCACTGGAGTCTAGGCAGCCTAACTAGAGATCATGAGCAAGGTCTATTCTCCCTCACCCAGTAGTAATCAATCTCCAACAGTTCCCAGACCAGGGTTAGCCTGCCACCCATTTCCCTCACTCCACTGTGAGCCCGTTCTTGTCTGATTGAGTTGGCATGGGTCTTGTGCTGGACATCACCATTGCCACAAGTCCACATGTGAAAGCTTCCAGTGGCCTAAAAGTCTCTGTTTCTCTATGATCATAGATCAATTCTGGCTCTTACAATCTTCCTGACCCTCTTTCACAATGGCCCCTGAGTCATGGGTGGGTGAGGTTTAATATAGGTGTCCTATCCAGGGACACACACTCTGTAGTCTCTTATTCTTTGAAAATTAACCTTTTGTGACCTTCTGTGTGCATCCCACCCTATTGTATAAAGAAACTTCCATGGTGAGAGTTGACGGATGCACTAGTTTTCTCTCTACTTCACTTTCCACTATGCTTCATGAGCCTTAGGTGTAGAGGTTCAACTGTGGATATGTCACCTAGGACTGGGCATCCCTCAGCCTTATCTTCTCTGTGTCTGACCAGTTGTGGGATCTGAAGAAGCCTCCATCTATTGCAAAAAAAAGGCTCTTTGATGAGTGGTAAGCAATATACTTGTCTGTATATATAAGAACCAATATTTAAGATAATGGTAAGAAAGTTCATTTGTCTAGAGATATGACAGCGATAGGGTTTTCTCCAGGATTTATGACTTCTCCATTCTTGTGTATTTGACTGTATTTACAGTACCATCCATGTGATCACTCCCATTGAGAAGGCTTTAAGTCCAATTAGATAGCTGTTGATTATCCTCCAGATAACAGTGCCACTACTGCACCAACAGAGGTAGTTTGCTATGCCAGTAGTTATGATTATGATTATTAGGCTTTAGGGCTGGGTTGGACCATTGATTGATTTCTTTCTCCTTTAGCAGCTTGCACATATCCTCTAGAAATATGAGAGCTAGTCATCAGATAAAAGACTTTCGGGTAAGTTCCTGTGCCATTGCTCCAAGTCCTGTGTCCAAAGAACGTCCTGTCTTCAGCAATAGGGTCTTTTCTTCTAGTTCTGGGAGATAACCAAGAACTCTGGCAGTAGCCTGTGCTATTTTTGGAGTCTTGGATTACTCTGACCAACCACTGTCTGACGCTATGCTCCCTGCCATACACCCCTCAGGTGTACAAATGCATACTGTTCAGACATTGTATGTGTGTTTCTCAGAGGGTTCCTCAGCCAACACATTTTCCTCTGGCTTCCCTAGCCTGCCAAGCTCCATTCATCTCTCCTCTCTCTGCCCCTGCCCAGCCTCCATCCTCTCTCCCTTGTTCAAGTGCCCCAATTTTCTCCACGCAATAACACACACCTCCAACCATCCCCCTTCTCCAGAGTTCCCTTCTCCCCTACCACCATGGTTCCTTACATGTCCTTTTCCTCCTACCCTCCCAGCCAAACACTCCCACTTTCCCCACCTCCCCATCCTAGTAACATCTGTTCCCTACTATCCCCTCTTTGCTTCCCTTTACCTCCATAATCAACAAGCGGTACCTCATTAAGCTACACAGCTTCTGTACTGCAGAAGAAACAACCAAGGAAGTGAGGAGAAAATCCAGTGAGTGGCAGAGAATATTTACCTGCTACACATTTTTCAGAGAATTAATATCCAGAACATACAAAGAACTCAAAAAACAAAGAAACAAGAAAACAAACGGCCCAATAAAAAGATGGGCTATGCACCTGAACAGAGTTCTCAAAGAAATAAAAATGGCTCTAAGTGACTAGAGAAATGAAGATTAAAAACCACTTTAAGATTCCATCTTACCCAAGTCAGACTGGCTAAGATCAAGAGAACAAAAGACACCAAATCTGAAGGGAACACAGAGAAAGGGGAACACTCATTCACTGCTAGTGGCAATGCAAACTCTATGTAACCACTGTGGAAAGCTGTGTGAATGCTCAGGAAACTGAAAATGGATCTACCACACGATCCAGTGATACCACTCCTTGGCATATACTCAAAGGACTCATCGTACTGTTGAGATACCTGTACATCCATGTTTGTTGCTGCTCTCTTCACAATAGTGAAGAAATGGAAACAAACTAAATGGCCCTCAACTGACAAATGGATAATGAAAATGTGGTACATTTACACAAAATGGAATCCTACTCAGCACTAAGAAAAGATGAAATTATGAAATTTAGAGGTAATTGCATGGAACTAGAGATTATCATGCTAAGTGAAGTAATACATACTCAGAAAACCAAGCGATACATATTCTCCCTCATTTGTGGATCGTAGTTATCCTGTTGTAACAGCAGGACTTGGGAATACCAAAACAGGCTTTTAAAAATTGTTTTATTGATTTTGAGAATATTATTCAACGTATTTTGATCATATTGGGATCCCCTTCTCCTTGTCCACCCCACCTTACTAACCACCAACTCATGCCCTTTATCATTATTTGTCTTTTTTAAAGTGTATCAAGTCTATCTGTATTTTCTAAGTGCTCTCGGTTGTGGGTCTATCCCTTGGAGTCTGTTCAACCTACAAGGCATCACACCCATAAACAAAACTGGCTCTCCTTCTCCCAGCATCTATCAATTGCCAATAGTTCTTTAGCTAGGCCTGGCCTTCTTGCCTACCTTCCTCTCTCATGATGGCCCCTGTTGGCTTTGGTTTGCACAGGTCTCATGCCGGCTGTCAGAAGTGCTGTAGGTTCATATGTGCAACTACCCTGTGGTATCCAGACATCACAGCCCTTGTATTCATCTATCACACATTCTGCTGCTTATGAAGAAAGGCAAGCTATTTTCCATGGTTCTAAAGACTGAAAAATCCAGGACCAAGGCCCTGAAAGATGGAGAGTCTGAGTCTGAGAAAGCTATCTCTTTTAATTAATAGGCAGGCTTTCACTTTCTGTGTCCTCACCAGGCAGAAGAAATAAAGGTACATATTCGGAGGTCATATTTTTAAGTTTTTTAAGTTTTTACTTCTCTGTGTGTGTGTGTGTGTGTGTGTGTGTGTGTGTGTGCACATGCATGTGAATGGGGTGTTGGAATTATAGCTAGTTATGAGCCATCTTATATGTGAGTTGGGACCAAAGTATGGAAGAGCAACTGTCAAGGCCTGAGTGATTCATGACCTGAAGCTTGGCAGAGGATACCAGATGTTAGTTAAATTCTTGTGGCAAGTCAAGGCTATTGTGCATGATATGAGATTATGCTCCCTCCCATACTGGAGGCTGGTAGTCAAGGATGGGTGAGATCTTCTGGGAAAAGCCAACCTAAGACAGGGTGTAGCTGATAGAAGCTGCATATCAATGACAGGTAAGGCTTTGAGCAGAGGACAACCTAAGACAGGCACGGTCTTTCCATTCTGGACATGGCATTACCTGGGGTTATATAAAATGAAAAAGGGGGAAATATTGGGAGCTCTTATGGGCACAGCTTGACTTTAGAATTGGAGGAAGAATGCCTCCACCCTGGGACTTTCCCTGCTCTTTGCTTCTGTGGTCTAAGTTGACAGGCTGTGCTTCCCTGATTAATTAGCAGTCTTGGAAACATAACTGAAGAGTTCTGTTTCAGTTTATGGGCACCGGAGTTTCTCAGAACTGTAAGCTCGGTTTCTATATAGAAATAATGAATTATAGTAGTTGCTAAGAGTAATCACAAACAGTTCACTTAATAACTAAGATATTATATTATATAGCTGAAACTTGGATACTGTAAACGTTGTATGAGTTTCGGTTGGTGAAGTAATGTATTCTTGGTGGTAACATAATGTATGCTTGGTTATTCCTTGGTTACTCCAGATTTGCTTTCTATATGAGCTTGCTTAAGTTCACAATAAACATGCACTGGTACACAAGCTTCTGCATCCCCTGTGTTCTGATTTCTATCCGTCGGGGTCCCCAAGCCTTTCAGGCTTGGACTGTGGTCACTGCACCATGACAAGCAGCAAGTACTCTTAAATTGCTGAGTCATCTCTATAGCCCCTGGAATCACTTTTATTAAGGCAGTTATCTCATACTTGAAATTCTCAGCCTTATGATTGATCACCTCCCAAAACTCTTCTCCCCGAATCCCATTACACTGAAAACTTCAATTAGAATATTTCTGGAGGGATGAGCATTCTTCGTATATCATTATTACCAGGAATTGATCAGAACATCCCACATCTTCTGTGTCCCTCTGTGTGGTGTCTGTCTGTCTTTTTGAACATAGATTATTTAAGAGAAATCGTCAGGAATATTTCTGGTATACAAATCACAGTTTATTTTATTCCTACATATAAATGCTTAGATGATACAGATAAATATTTATATGTTATAAGCACCAATGATGTCATAGACAAGGGTTTAGTCTGTTTGCTTTGTTTTCGGGTAGTGGGGAAGATAAGGTAAGATTTTACAATGGAATTGAAGTTTATTAAATGCTGTCATCTGTGTTCTACTTCCCCTCACTCTATTCACATCATTTGTAGACTTCCAACTGATAAAATATATGTTTAGTTCTCATCATAAAAGATCCTTTCTTATACATTTCCTGATACTTGTTCACGTGTTTAATAAAATTTGATTGATTGGCTTTGTATACAGGCTTAATGAAAGATTGCAATCACTGGTGAGATAGACATGGAGACCATTAGAGTGCAGAAAGCCAATGAGCTGTGAGAGAAAAGGAAGAGTGCTGAGTCTTGGGTAACCACTAATCATTTCTCATCTCCAAGTAGGAGTAGAAGGGAATGCGTAGAGAAGCCAGGTGTTCCCTCTGCTTTGTTTCTCCCTCTGTTTCATGTGCCTTCTGCCTGATGAGTAGTTGCAAATATCTATGTATCTATACCCTCATTTTATAGAAAAATTAATTGTTCTTTCATGGAGAGAGTTTGCGTATTAAACATAATCTTTCCGATATATGATTTGTCTACTCAGTCTTTATGTAAGGCAGTGAAACTATGGCTCCACTATCTTCATAGTCCTATTAGCAACAAGAGAGCGGAACTGGAATCATTTTAATTCTTTAACATGTTGTGTGATATTATAAGGGCCCCACAGGCAATATGTAGCAATATATACAGGTGAAAATGAAAACTAGAAAATAAAGGAAAGTCATGAAAATGAGAGAAGGATGTTATCTAAGATATAGTAAAAAAGAGTACAGATCATCATAAAATGCAGAACTGAGTCTTGGTTTTCACACAGTTGGGAGCAGAGCTATTGCTGTCATATTGAGGGATGAAGGCCCAGGGACACAGAAGAAACCTCTTTCCCTCTATTTCTAGATATAAGGGGCACCTGTCTTCTCTCCATGACTATCTCAGATGTGACTGATGGTCAGTTTACTCAGGTTTGAAGGAAGACTTAGGATTCATAGACCAGACTTTCTTGTTCCTCTAGTAGAACTGGGGCTTCTTGTCCACATCCCCTACCAATGCTGGGATTTTATCTAGCTTGGGCTTGTGCAGGTCACTGCATCCCTACACAATCATTTTGGGTTCATATTTGTAGTTGCCATTTTGTGTCTGGAAAAAAATGCTTTCTTTATATTCACCCACCCCCTGTGGCTCTTATAATCATACTACCACCTCCTCTGCAATGATCTCTGAGCCTTGGGATGAGAGGATGTTGTATGGTACAGGTGTCCCATCTATCATAGAGCACTCTACAGTCTCTTATTCTTTGAACATTAACCAATGGTGGGCCTCTGTTAATCTATATATACTGCAAGAAGCATCTTCTCTGGTGAGAGTTGATAGACAAATTAGTCTATGAGTATAACAATAAATCATAAAGTATAAGTCTATGTCATCCCCATTTCACTGGATAACAATAATTGGATCTCCCCTACCTCCTATGACCTAACTAGCCAAAAGTGTCAAATATGGGCTCCTTATTGTGAAGTGGGCCTTAAATCCAATTGGATAATATCTCCTTACTCCCATAACATTCATGCCTCTATTGCATCCGTAGGCATATCTTGAGGCCAGTCCTTATTGTAGCTCACAGCGTTCAGAGCTGAGTAAAGCTGATGATTACTTTTTTCTTCCAGCAACATACATGGTACTCTCTAGTACTATGGAAGCTACCTAGCAGAGATGAAATTTAAAGGTCAGTATTAGCTTGATTTCTCCTTGCTTGTTCTATAACTCATATATAGTGTTTTCAGCAATAGGATCTTGCAGTCAATTTCTGGTAGGTAACCAAGAGTGACGGCAATAGCCAGTATTGTTTGAGGATCTATTAGACCTCCCTGGTCAACAGCTCCAAAACAGGGAGTCCATTCCTGGCATTGGGCTTTTTATTTGCTCTCTTGTGGTTTCTGGTAGGGGCAGTGCCCATCTGCTATAGGGTGACAGTTTAAACGACTTTTGTATATGTATATATTTAAGAAAGTTCTACAGCAGTGAGTTTCCATATGACTTTTTTAAAGACCTTTAGCATCAGTTATCTGTCTCCTTTCACCCTCTTCTGCTGCCCTCCCATTTCCCATCTGACTTAACCCTTCATATCCCATTATTCCCCTGTTCCTTTTTATATCACTGCATTCTATCTCCACACCCAGGACACTCCCAACCCCATGGGCCCTAATTAGTTTCCTTAACTCTCCAGATTTTCTAATTGAAACACATATTTAAGTCGGCATCAAATGAAAGGTATCGATGGATCAATTTTCTTCCAGATGCCACAACTTTGCAGTGCTGCCCTAAACCCTACAGTTTCTGTCTCTGTGCCTTCTGATATATCCTGTTTCCACATGGAATTGGAGAACCACTCTTTTATTCATTTATTGTTTAAAATCACAGGTAAAAGTATATCTTTTTAACTGCTGGCAAATTGTCTTGACGTTTCAAGTACCCAACTATTTCTATCAAGAACCTTCATCTGGAAGCTAGACCCTCATTTCCTCAAACTCATCCCGTTTTCTATTGGAAACCATAGCTCTTCCTCCAATCCCCATACTCCATAGTCCTAGTCATTGGTGATCCTATAGCTGGGTTTTCACCAACTCTGATCTTCTGTATCAGTGACTATGCTTCATTAACCCTTCATCAGAAAGAGCTGTATAATTAGCAATCTCCTTTCCTAGAGCTGAAAAAAGTTCTTAGGCACCATTGCTCTCTATTTCTATGTTTATCGCACCCTCTGTTGAGATGTTCAAATGCATGGAATTAACTCATACTGTAAGACTGGAACAAAGCTAGCTCTTGTTTTGTTTCGATATATCTTCTATCTCTCTCATCATCAACTAGGACTCACAAGTGCAAGGTCACCTGGATTCTGGTCTCCATTTGCCTTACTGATTCTTTATTCTTTTTGCTTTCCTTCTACTCACTTGTCCTACTAAGAATGTCCTTCCCTAGGTCTTTCTCATTAAACCATTTGGATAATAGTCCCTTGACATGAGCATTCTGAATTAATTTGTTCTAATAGTTAATTTCATAAGTTTGGACTAGTCAACATGACAACTCTCAGGCTCTCCCGGGACCACCCATTCAGTCTTCAGGTCCGTTTCTTTAACCCTTTTTCCCAGCCATCTGTTTTATTTAGGCAAAGAGAATCAGTTTTAATGTCTACATGTTTTTCCTTTCATCTTTATTTTTGGCACTTTTAGTTGATTTAGAGTTAGATCCAAAACGGAAACATTTAGTATCTCACAGCAGCTGTTTAGTCCTGGAGGAAGAGGCAGAGTGTTGTTCCTCTTCTCCACTGACCTGTTTTTCTGTTTTCTGGCTTAGTTTTTTTCCCCATCTGTTATTGTACTTAAGACTTTCTAAAACCTGGACACACCATTGTTCACTGTGAAATGAAAATAAATGCTTCTGAGTTCAACTCTCATAAGCTCAGTTTTTCAGTGTGTGTATAAGATCTGAACCACATGTTTTACCCATTACTCAGAATCTAGAGCCTGAGTTTCTACCTTTGATTCTACCAGTCATCAAACAAACCATATCTTCAAACCAGACCTCACTTCCCCAATACGTGAAACTAGAATGCTGATCTGTGAGGGAAGTTCTGAATTAAATGTAGTTTGATACAGGTAGATAAAAGAGAGAGCTTTAAATGAAGATACCCTTTTATGAAGCAACTAGACATGACAGGAATGCCCCACTATGAGTGTATACCCTACCTAAAGCCATTTACTGGCTATTTGCAAGGTCTTTGGCAGAAGACTGACTTTAGCTGATGGCTTTTGGGATAATTAATACCTAACGCCCTATTATTCTTTTATAGCTTACATTCCCTTTTAACAAATTAATTCAAATATAATTTTACAGGGACAATAATTCAGTGGAAAAAGTGCTTGATGCTCAAGTGTGAGGACTGCAGTTTGGAACCACAGAACTCATGAAATATCAAATGTGCATGGCACCCTATTAATAATTATAGTGCTCAGGAGGTAGGTGCTGGGGATCACCAGAGAAAGCTGACTAATTAGACATAGCTCTATGGCTAAGTTCTGGGTTCAACTGAGAGAGCCCATCTAAATGAATAAAGTGGAAAGAGATTGAGGAAGACTCCCAAAGTTAACTTCAGCACCCCATAGACACACACACACACACACACACACACACACACACACATACACACACACACACATGGGGGGAGAGAGAGAGAGAAAGAGAGAGAGAGAGAGGAGAGACCACCACACACGTGAACACATATACACATGTACACACATGACACAAACATAGAAGTTCAAAAGTAATTTCACACAAATGTGATGAAAGACAGGACATAACATTACAAATGTCAGTAGAATAAATGTCCTCTCTATTCTTAGATGGAGATACTACATTAGCACTGGGTTAATTTTTAATATAAACGATCAGTTGGATAGTAGAGATATATGAATGCATTGTAGTAAGGAGGTTAAAAAACCTTTTATGATCTGAGAAAATACAAATTATAAATTCTTTTGTGACATTACACAAAGCAAGAATTCATCAAGACTGGAGAAATGAATGGAAATGAGAAAAATTTCAAAGAAGTAAAACACCGTCATCTCTTTTCCCTTGAGTTTCACCAGTATTAAATGTTCTTTCTTAGTTTGGAATAGCCTTGGCTGGCACGAAGGGCCCCAGAGAAACATGCAGATCCCTTTGGGGAATAGGCCATTATTATAACACCATCTACAAAGGCTATAGTTAAACTAACATGGTGCTAAGCTTGAGAGACATTGGCTAAGGAGGTAAATGTGAATAAAATATTCTTACATCCTAAGCCTCCAGAATCTTCTTATTAATATATGAATCTATACCAATAATTGTAGCGCAGATATCGGAAAGACTATACCAAATAGTCAACAGCAACACAATTAGACAGAGGTACAGAAGTGAACTGATCTCTGATTCTTTCTTTATAGTGCACTTGAACACAACTAATCAGTCATTATTTGACCTGCATAAGTCAAGGACTTCTTGTAAAAATAAGTATGGAGAACGTTTAACAGAAAAGGGGGGCAAGGAAAGGATCTCGATCCTTAAGTAAAACTCTTTTGTTAATATTTTATTTATTATTTTTATTTTACATGTGTGAGTGCATTGCCTTCATGGATGTAAGTGCACCCATGTTGTGCATGCCCATGGAGATCGGAAAAGGGCATCAGATGGTTGTTAGCCACCATGTGGGCACAGGTCCTCTGCAAGAGCAGCCAGTACTGTTAACAGTTGAGCTGTCTGTCCAGTCCTGAGTAAAACTCTTAAAACAAACATCTTTTATCAGTTAACTATTGGTACAATTGTGCTTTGTAATATATGGTGTTTCGGGAAATATTCAGCAGTACACATAAGCTCTGTAACATTCAGCTGATCTGTCCTGAGTGCAGCAGGTCTACTCTACATCTCCCTGGGGAGCTGTGAGTAGGCATAGCAACTTGATTCTACACATCTCTTATTCTTTTATGACTATAGAGTTGTAGCACGTTCTTAGAATCTTGGTGGTAGAGATTCCAGAGGAAATAATTAAAACCATACATACATTTTAAGCTCCTGCTTGGATTATGTTTTCTAACATCTATTAACCAAGGAAGTTAGCCATTTGCAGTAAAAAAGAAAGGGCAGAAGGGCTGTCCCTCCAAGAGAAGAATATGGTAGAAGCATGGAGAATCAAAGCCAGTGATTGAATTTACAACAGATGTGAGCATATTTGTATCCTGAGTTGAGGAAAAGGGTTTATCAGATAATTATAGATTTGGATGAACTTCAAGGTTTTATATGTTGCCTGTAAAATAAAAAATATTGCGTTTTTACCATATTGATATGAGGCTGAAAATGTATAAAAGATTTTATGCGATTCATGCTTATGTGCTTGAATACAAACAAACATCAAATTTAAGTTGAATGTCATGGTTGAGGTTGTAATTTATCACTAAAATTCATACTTCTCTTTTAATAGACTTGATGCTTGGTAGTGGTTACACATTTAGGAACTGGATTTTTCTGTTTTGCCAACAAGGTGTTATTCTATGACTAGCTCTTCTAATGCATGAGAGAAAAGTGGGGGCTGTGACATTGCTCAGGTCAAGGTGGTTGAGAAATGAGCATGTTCTTTACCTTCTGATCCCCCTCTGAAAAAGAAAAGAGGGAGAACCCAAAGCAACTTAGTCTCAGAATGGAACAAGTGAATCTTTAGGAAGACTCATCCACCACTGTGTTTATATTATGCCACTAAATTTATGTGGAAGTTTCCTATAGCAACAACATTAAAAGTTGAAAGGAGATGCTGAAGAACATCCTTGCACTGCTGAGTATTTACAAAGATTCAAAAAGAACATTCACTATACATCTACCATGTGAAAGCTCACAGGAAATATATTATGCAATTCAATGTTTCAGACCTCTAATAGGTTTAAATGCAATACAGGACTAGAGCCAAAGAGAAACTGATCTGATGGATTCAACACTTACTACACTGAACTGTGAAAATAGGCAATGGATGGAGAATAACAAAAATTCTCTACCTTAATATTATAGGATATACAGGGAGACAGTAGAACCACATGGACCATGTACACAGATCTTATGCATATATGAAAGTTAGATGTGTGCATTATAAAATGTGTGCACTGGTGGCAAGATATTGGAGAGTTTTCCCTCAGCCTCAGCATTTGGAGATGAATAAGAGAGTACTCAGTGTTGCCTCATATGTTTTCCAAGAAGACAATGTAAGAAATGTCCCTAATTTATTCTGTTGTTAGCAACTCTACAATGAGACCATAGGAGGGAAGTTGAAATTACCTTGTTTTCAACCAAATTAACAGTTATTTCAGGCATTTTGGTGTTAGCAGTTGCCTTTCTGTTCTTTCCACTCAAAAAAATTATAAATTAATAGAATATCCCTCTATTAAAGTAAGACTCATAAGTTTGCTTGTCTTTAGACCCATTGTTTCACTATTCTCTCTTACAAATAAGCAGAAATCCGTCAGCCTCATAAAGGGGTGATGCCATTCCCCAAACAATTTAATAGTGGGCACTTTCATTTGTTTTGAAAATTGAGATAGAATGAGGCCAACTATGTCAGAAGAGGCCCTTTCCTTAGTACAAATTTGATTTTTAAAGCAAACAATCCAATCTATCTTGCTAGAGTTATGGAGAGGCTAGCTTAGTAAGTAAAATCAAACTCATTGAATTGTAAAATCCAAAATGCATTTAAACACATTAGAGGCCTGAATATCCAAAACATGATATTCTTCAGATGGAAATTTCTCCTCACTAGTTGGCACAGGCCACGTGGTCCATTACTGCATGCAGCTCAGTCAAGCAGAGTAGTAGCACAGGTTGTTAGCGCTCTATATTCTCTGAATGGAATTTCTACAGCCAGGCCATTTCATAACTTAAAACACAAATTTAAGGTAGTGTGATGGCCCTGGGGGGTAATGGTACTTGTCACTCAAGTCTGGCAACCTGAATTTGAGCCACAAAACCCAGCCAAAGGCAGAAGGGAAAAAATTGACTTCAGAAAGTTGTCATCCTTCATCTGACCTACACACACACACACACACACACACACACACACACAATCCCACAAGCTAATTATCTTTTACTCTGATAATCAGAAGTCCTAGATGAATTTCATCATAGGGGAAAGGATGCATTCTTCCTAGAGTCTTTGAAAGAATCCACTTTCTTATACTTTATGATTTATGGAAGGGGTCCTTCCTTTTTTGGTCTATGTTTCTCATCCACCTCCAAAGCCCACAAGGGACAGATGAGATTTCATCACATTGCATCTCTGCAACCTGGACTTTTCTACCTTCCTTTGTCATGCTTAAGACTCTTATAATTACACTGGGCTCATCTGGATAATCCAGTTTACTCTCCTTTAAAGTCATGTGATTGGAAACCCTAATTCCATCTGCAGCCTTATTCCTCTTTTCTATTTAATGTGATATATTTACAGTCTCCAAAGACTAAAACAATTTGTAGCACTGGGAGCCTGTTATTCTCGCTATCATATCCTCTTTGTCAAACAATACTGTGCAAGTTGTTCTCTGCACTTCAGTGAAATCTCAATCAGGCCACATAGATTTATCTGGATCCTTAGTAATTTAAGTAATTTAGAAAATAAGATTCTCATGACATCATTTTCAATATAACTAATTTTAACATCTGTCTTTCTAACTAAGCCTGCAAGAACCTTGAATGTCTGACATGACAAGGGAGCTAGCTAGATATATGGTAACTTTAACTTGCTGCTGTGTTACTTTCTCTGTATGAATAGCTGCTGTTTCCCACATAGCCAGGCTGATGAATGTGGGCCACTATATCTTGGCCCTGAATAGTTTTCCAACAGCACTGATACCTTTTAATGTCAGATGCACAAGTGCTGGCTCTTCTTAACTGGGGGCCTGTGGAGCTCCTTGAATTTCTTCCATTGGGACTCACCAATTGTAGTTCCTACATTATGATCAATGTTTTCTCTTAGGTAGCTGTTTATAAAATAACTGGGATTCCAGAAATTCTCCCTGCTGTTGAGGTCGCATTGGCCTTCCAGGTAATCAAATTGGAGAGCTTTGCTAGCCAAGCTTGCTTCCATGTAGAAACTCACTTTGCTCCCAACACTGCCTTAGGATAATCCAGTCATAGTTTATGACATTTAGACCTTGAATACTTGAATTGTAATACTTAAGGTTAGTAAAGTCACAGAAAATTATATAAGCCACTCAAGTGTTTGCCTGAAAATTCCCTGTATTATCCAAAACACGTCCTTCATGGAGTCAGAAGAAAAAACAAGCAGTAAACACAAAGGAAACTCTTTACAAAAATAGTGCTTTTTGCTTACTTCCTAATTATTTTATACTTTTTAACAAGCAAACTTAGAGAGTAATATGAGTCTAAATAGAACTTGTTTTGCAGTCCTTCAGGCTGCTATGAACAAGCACTTGAGCACCCACACCCAGCTTTATGGTACTGGTCTTGGCACTCGTTGAATTGCTTTGGCCTTTGGTGTCTCAATGGAAAGTAAGACATAGCAATATCTAGTTTAGAGTAATATTTATATGTATGCAATTAGAACAAGGAAAATTTCACAAGTTATTATGACAAGGATATTGTTAGAGTACACAGCTGTAACAAAGGGGTAATTATTAGGTCACTGTAGTAAATAAACCTTCAGTTTAATAACCAGGAAAAGGGAAAAGGAGAATTTGAGTTTAGGGCCATGGAACACTGGGAGAAAAGTGACAGAGAAAAGGGAAGAATGTATGGCCATTTCTGTCATCTTTTAGTCTCTTATATGATGGTCATGCTTCCTAAGTATTAATATTTATCTAATTATTGGCCAGAAGAGAAAATAGACATTTTGAGAGGCTTTTTGGAGACCCTAATCAAAAATAAAACTGCTGTCAAACCTTCTCACAGTGTGGGGGAAAAGCCACTTTCTCCACTTATAATTACAACCTAATTCAATTTTTTTATTCAAAGGTCTGGTGGCTTTATGATTAAGAGAGAGCAATGGGGGTTAGGGGGAGAGAGAGATGTCTCAGAGGTTAAGATCATTGGCTGCTTTTGCAGAGGAACTGAGTTTGGTTCCCAGCACCCATGTAGAAGCTAACAGTCATTTTAAACTCCAGTTCCAGGAGATCCAATGCTCTTCTGGCCTCCGTGAGTGTTGCATGCATGGGTACACTTACATACATGCAGGAGAAACACTCATACACATAGAATAAAAGTTAAAAATAAATAGTATGTTTTAAAAAGAAATGAACTTAAGTTACTGTAATTCTCACATGAAATAGCAACATGATAAACAATTCACTTCAAACCTGAATAACTGCAGTATTAAGAAGATCTTACAGACTGACTGCATGCCAAGGAATAAACATATTTCCACAGTAAAGTAAGTAGCTTATCAGTACATATAATGAAAACATACTCCAAATTATTACTATCAGTTTGATTAAATTTTAATCCCCAAACTGAAAATAGTAGATTTGAAAGTTCATGGAATTTTAGAATTAACAAAAATCTCTATTATATCATTTCAAGTAACTACAAAGAAAAGTGCATGAGGTACCAATTATGAAGTGATGACATCAGGCATAAAATTATACCAAGCCTTTAACGCATCACTGGCTAAGAAAGATTGGTTTGGGGTTTTTAGCTTTTGTTTTCCATTTGGGGTAAGTCCTAAGGATCGCATTTGCATATCTGCAAAATTTCACATTACAAGTCACTAATTCCTACATCTTAAAAATAAGTATCAGGAACCAGATGCGGTGTCTCAAACCACTAATCTCAGCACTCTGGATGTATAGGCAGACATATCTCTGAGAGGCCAACCTGGTCTACATAGTGAGTTCCAGGTTAGCTGGGGCTAAAAGGAGCCCTGTCTCAAATGACCAAAACAACCCCTCCCCAAAAAAGCATCATTATACCACTCAAAAACATATCCTGCATTGTAGGACTACTTTTTCAAATGTTTTCATAAATGCAAACATATGTAGCTGAAATGCTTATCTGAATCACTGCAGACAGGAGTCATTAGACTCACAATCACCAAGGCAGTATTTCACAGCCTTTTCATTAGTTGTAAGAAGGGCTTGATGGAGAACTGAGAAAGCAAATGTGTGTTTGGAAACTCAGTGGTGATTTGAGAACAAGGTAAAGACACATTTAAGAGCGGAGAAATAAGATCATTTTCAGCACAAATAATTTTCTTGTATAGAACACCTTTTAGTTAATGGTGATCACATATTCCTACACTGTAACCGTGGGCTCTTGTTTCTTTGACAATGCTCATCTCTCTGGCTTTCTGTTTTTACTGATCTCTTCTGAACATTCTCTACCTCTGGCTGCTCTCTCAGTGCTGCTCTTTAGTTGCTACTAAGTATAGGAAATCCTTAAAGTCATATGCTCTGTCCTTTTCTTTCTTAAGCAATGTTCCTAGGCAATGTATCATATCAATGGCATCGACCACTGAAGCCTTCAACATGTCCCCTCATGCACATTTCCCTATCTTGATTTCACCATTTAACTATTTCACAAATTTAAAACCTCCAAGAATGTTGGCTAATTCTTTTAATCCCCAATCTAAGAATTGAACTGACTGATTTTACACAGGTATTACTTTCTGTAGTTTTTCGTTTGTATCATTGTTTCATTTGCTGTTAATTTGGTATCTTCTGCAATAACTTCCTTAATATCTCCTATCCACCCTTTCTTTATCCACACCCCTTTTTCATCACATTCGAAAGCACAGATATGATCATATAACCTGCTGATTTAAGTGCTTGCTAGTTTTCCCCTTCTATAATAGTAAAATTGTTATTTGATATAGGAGGCAAGAGTCATCACAGTTGAAACCCAAACCATCACTTTAGTTCTCTGCATTAGGACTGTATCATCATGCAACTCACACCTCAGCTTTCTTCCCACTGTTCTCTGGAAAAGAAACCAGATCCATCATCCCCTGAATAACAACAGAATGCAAACATATGTAGCTGAAATGTACTTTCTGATATCCTCTTCACATGAAAATCTTAGTAGCACGAAGAGAATGAGTAATCATGAGAGAAACAACTACTGCATTTTTTTTTTATCAATTAACTATCCACAGGTACTATAGTTAATGGTTCACATTTATACAGTGTAACCTGAAGTTCTTCCGACCACTACAGTCCCAGCTATGCCCCCATCTCCTTCCCATGCTCTGCAGAAAGAGTCAAGCAGGTGGAAGCCCATCACATCTCTCACCCAATCAGTTGACCCTAGTTTCATGAGGGGAGGGGCTAAGGATATACAAGGCAAGGAAGCCACGAGGCAGCTCTCTTGCCATTTTGTGTGGCTGTCAGGAAGTCACAGGATTTATGTTTGAGCATGGACTCTCCAGCACAGCCATGAATGGAGTAGTAACCATTTTAGAATAAGGCTCAGAGATCATGGGTAGGGTGGTGCACATATCTAATATGGGAAAGGAAAAGCCTATGAGAGTACATGTCTGTGTAAGTAACCATCTAAACTTTGTTGGCAAGCCCAAATAAATATTCTTATTCCCCAGCTGTAACATAAGAGGAACATTGTAATGGTTTAGTTAGAATCGTGCTTTCTGGAATCTCAGAGAGCACACAGATCTCTCAGGTTAGAATTTAGTACAACAATTGGCTCAGCCAGCAGGATGACCTTGAAAAAGGCAAACTACAGGATCTCGGGGCAAGCTGGGGTGACATGGGTTATACAATGGATCATGAAATATGTAACTAAATGATGCAGACCATGCAGATGTGGACAGACTCTAAAGGAGAAACCCCTGGGTGGCCATCATCTTGTAAAGGTGGGAAAATAGCTCAGTTACTTGAGAAATGGGTGCCACTGCCACTTGTGTGTAAAAATTCTACAAAGATTATAGAAAGCCTAGAAAAATTTTACAAGGCTTGGTGGCAAAAGGGGAATCCTGAGAGCAGATGTGGCCACTTCTTTGCATACTAAAAGATTTGTCTGAGGCAAAGGCAAGAGCCTCAGGGGAGGCTGAAAAGACTGAGTTACTGGAAAATTCAGTCTCAGCCTCAGATCTTTGGAGAGAAAAAATACGGGAGATTTTAACTTGTTCAAGGTTAGGGCACCAGGAGTCAAGAGACCCAGAGAAAAGGACAGATAATGAGAAAAGATCTAGAAATAAAAGTAGCTAAGTCTGCCCCTCAGATTCAACCTTTGATACAAAAAGAGAAAAAAGTTAACAATATTGTAGCTAGGAGGAAATAGTCCACACTGGAGCTGTTGAGACTAGGAAAGACTTTCAAACAAGCAATTAAAGAGCCCCTCACCATGTGTCTCATGAAGGTATGGGACAGGGGAGCAAATAATATCAGTCTATGTCCTTCAGAAGCATCACAGTCACTTAATCCTCACTCTATCCACTGAAGTAAGTTGTATGATAACCAATTTATACATTAGAAAACTACACAAAGTGTCGTTAAGAAACTTACCTAAAGTCACAGGACTTGCAAATCTCTGTTGATACTAACATGGGCAAGTCTTCTGCTTTTAAGTCATTTTTTTTTAATTTATTTACTTTATTTTATGTTTGTGTTATCCCTGCATGTAAGTATACACCCATGTTGTGCAGTGCTGGCAAAGGCCAGAAGATGGTGTCAGATCCCCTGGAACTGGAGTTACAGATGGTTGTTAGCTGCCATGTGGGGGCTAAGATTCAAACCCAGGTCTTCTGCAAAAGCAACCAGTGCTCTTAACTACTGAACCATCTCTCTAAACCTTCATGTCATAATATTAAAACAATATTATGATGTAAGTATGATGACATAGATTCACAGGCAACTGGGATTTAAAGAGGTCTATCTCCAAATACTTTTTACTAGTTCACTAATAAAAAACTTCCTTTCACCTAAGGAAAAGAATGCAAGGTTTATTGTTAACTACAATTTAGAGATCTTCCACTTAACATGGGATTACTTTATCTATGGTGCATTAGTGTCCTGGACAACTAGTAATGCTAAACAGGCTTGGATTGCACATTTTATGATGTACATAATCATTTAAGGAAAACAGATTTATAGGAAATCAATTATTTGTAATATTCAGTGAATTATGTTCTAATTTTTAGTATTTCAAAATATACCTTAAAAATTCATGCTTGAAGCACTATTTAGTACAATCTGTTTTAGATTTTTAAGTTTTTCTGTTTTCACCTCTTATTTCTGAGTAAATCAGCTTGATTGGTTATGAGAAAGACTATCTGTACCTTTACCATAATGGGAGGTTTTCTGTACCAACCATTTTGGCTTGCTCTGGTCTCTTCCTCTGAATCAACCCAGGATGAATCCACTTGTGTAAACACAAGAATGCTATATTTCTTGCAGCTAAAGATACCTGCCAGGTAAGATGAGTCAACTTGAGCCATAGTGGCACAACGGTTATGGGGTTAACCAACTAGTTACAGGTTGGATTTGAGGCTTACCCCACAGGAAGAAATCCATACTTGGTACTGTAAATCTGCTTACAAGATTTTTGGTGGAGCAGGTCATAGACTTTAGGGAGAAAGAGAATCTTATTTTTAGCAAAACTAATGTATGTAAGACTTCCTTTTAAATATTTATGTCCAGTGGCTGGATAGATGGCTCAGCATACAAGAGCTGAGCCACTCTTCTCCTTCCAGTGAAGAGTGGTGACTGCAAAGACTCAGGGCTGCACAAGGTGCTGAGAATAAATGATGTATGAGGGATCAGCCCTGAATAAGACGGGGATACCATCCCCTCTAAGGCTCGGGGAATATTGTGGAAAAGGGGGCAGAAAGAATATGGGAGGCAAAAGACAGGGAGAAGCACAGTGCAATGCCATGTTCTGGGCAGGACATAGCCATTGCAATCATGAACTCGCAAAAGCCTGCATTCTACACTGGTTCTGCACAAGAATCAAATCATCAACAGTTATGCATGACTGGATGATAATCCCAAATGGCCCTGGCATCATTAGTGAACAATTTGCTACTGAGATATTTAGAGAGGAGTCATTGTCTTCACCTGTGACACCACAGATGGCCTCGCAAAATTTCAATGGACAGTTCCAATCCAATAGTCACATGAGTGACTGTAGTTAAACTAATGAGTCACAAAACAAAATCAAAAGTCTTGAATCTTAGAATGTGAATGTGATGCTGATATGCATGAGAGAGAGATAAGAGATGGTGGAAGGAAAAAGTGATCAGAATGCATTATATATGTCAGTGAAATGATCAATCAACAAACTAAATTAATTTTTTAATATTTCTAAGTAATGAACATACCAGCTGGACTAGTTTGTTTTCCCATCAGCAGTGGATAAGTAGTCTCCTCTTCCCCACATACTCACCAGCATTTGTTTGTCTTTTTATTTTTACCATTCTGAATAGAGTAAGATGACATCTGAAAGTAGTTTTAATAGGCATTTCCCTTATGGGTAAAGATGTTGAACTTTTAAAAACTTTCTCAGGCATGTATTTCATCTTTTGAGAACTGTATGTTTAGCTCCTTCCCCCAATTTTTCATTGAGTTTTTGTGGCGTTTAGTTTATTTATTTATTTATTTATTTATTTATTTATTTATTTATTTATTTATAGTTATTTGTATATTCTAAATACTAACCGTCTTTCAGTTGTATGGCTGGTTAAGGTATTTTTCCACTTCCATAGTCTGTCTCTTCCATTGAACAATGGTGTCCTTTGTTGTACAGGCACTTTTTCTTTCCATCAGAGCCCGTTTCTCAATTGGTGGTCACAATGCATGCATTATTGTGGTACTGTTCAGAAAGTCTTTACTATGTCTATAAGTCAATATATTTTATACTTCCTCTGTAGCAGGATGCCTCCAAAGATGGCGCAGACCCTGAGCCCTGGGATTCAGCGAGAATTCACTTCACTTCTTGGTCTGCAAATAGCCCGCCAAAAGGAGCCCACGCCTCCGTATCCTGCTCCATGAGCCCAGTGACTGCTGACAGACTGCGTGGCGCTGACCAATCAGAAAACGATATGCTGACTAAAGGGACTTGGGGGCAGAGAAAAGGGAAAATAAGGCCTGCCCCCTCCTGCATAAACCGAGCCTACAGCACCTCACCTAGTGCTTGCTTCTACCTGACTCCTGGGGTCTGTGTGTCGGTGACTCCATGCCTCTTGCCCCCCTAATCGGCAGGGGACCCGATTCAGGTTAGGGTCTTCACAGCTGGCCTGAGGAGAACCCGCAACATTTCTCCTCTATTAAATTCAGGGTTTCAGGTCTTATGCTGAGGACCTTGATTCATTTGAAGTTGCGTTTTGTGCAGGGTAAGAGATGGGAATCCAGTTTAATTCTTGTACATGTGCAAACTGAAGCAGCCACTATGGAAATAGTGTGTAGATTTCTCAACAAACTAGAAATAGATCTATGACTCCATACAGCCATTCCACTCTTGGGCATATACTCAATGGACTACGACAGAGATACCTGTTCAGCTACGTTCATTGCTGCCCTATTCAAAATAACCAAGAAATGGAAACAACCAAGAAGTACTCCAATGGATGAATGAATAATAGCAGTATGGGACATTTACACAATGGAATATTGTACAGCTATTAAGAAAAACAGAATTATGAAATTTACGGGTAAATGAATGAAACAAATCCAGAAAGACAATGTTATATGTTCTGTCTCATAAGTAGATGCTAGCCTTGATTCTTTAGTTATGTTTAATTGGAAAATCCATTGAGGTTGGGAAACTAGTGAGGGACATGGGAGGATTGGTCATGGGAGAGGAGCTAGAATGCAGTGATATATAGAGCTAAAAGGAAATAATGAACAGGGCTTAGGCAAGCTCAAGTCAGACAAAACCCAAGCACAAAAGGGGCCTGTAAGTCAGAAGCCCCAACCCTAGCTGAAGAAGTGCCTATTAATAGCTGCTGGGAGGAGGAGTCAGTTTTCTTTAAGAGTGTGATGCTGACTGGTAACCAGACTCCAAGGGATGGATCCATACCCAAGAGCATTTGAGAACACAAATTAGATGTGATAGGCCTTAAAAAATAATAGAAGCCAGGAAGTCTAAGGTGGATATGAAGGTGGGGGGTGGAGATGTAGGCAGTGGTCTGAGTATGATCAAAATATATGAAATAATCAATAATCAATAAAAACAACTTTAAAAATAAAATGGACATAAAAATTGGAGCTTCACATGAAACCACAACACAGACTGCAGCTTCCACCAGAGCCACCTCCTGTAAGTACTCTCTCTGGTAATGGCTCCAGTGGTTCAGGCTCAAATGGTCTGAATTTTCTTCTAAATCTGTCTTTTGCCTTTCAGATTCATTAAGTATCTACAATAGGCATAGTATCTTATAAACAACAAACATTTATTTTTAACACAGTTTTAGACATTATAAAGTCTAAGATCAGAGTACCAAGAGAACTGGTAACTTTTAAAAAGCCACTTTCAAAGCCGGATGTGGTGGCAGACCCATTTAATCCCAGTACTCAGGAGGCAGAGGCAGGCTGATCTCATCTAACCTTACCTGGTAGAGTGGCAGAAGATCTCTCTGTGATTTTTTTGGAAAGGACACTAATCCCATTCAATTCATGAAGACTTCATAGCAGCTCCACATGCAAGTATTATTATAATGGGACCTAG
>NW_008342276.1:6327304-6343402 GCF_000622305.1 Nannospalax galili | reverse complement strand
GAGGGAGGGAGGGAGGGAGGGAGGAAGGAAGGAAGGAAGGAAGTAGGGGAGGGAAGAAGGGAGAGGAGGGAGGAAAGGGGAGGGAAGGGAAGAAGGGAAGGGAAGGGAAGGAAAGGGAAGGGAAGGGAAGAGGGAATAACGGGACTGTCTAAAAGCAAGTCTGAAAGCCAACTGGACAACACTATTGAGCCTTGCAGCTTGAGAATAGATTTGTTTGACTCCATACCTGCTAAGGTAGATTTTCTGTATTCCAGGCAATCTGCAGGTGCTGATCCTGCCACCACAGCTGAGTTGGGAAGGGATTATGCCCTCAAAGCTTTGCTATTCCTGCTCCCATGGTTTCACTGCTCCTTTCCCTAAAACTCAGCCAGATGGCCCTGCAGCAGCACTGTCCTGAGCCTTACTCCTGCAGTAGATTCATGCCTTGCTCTATACTCTTCAGAATAGAGATGCTAAGTCTGCAGCTTTACTGGGAGGCACAGTTCTTTGATATGTAGGTGGAATCAGACATGGTATTAGGCATAAATAGCATGCACCAGTATTAATACCTGGGAGACGACACTATGCACTGGCTATGAATCTTAAGAAAGAATTTAAATATCTCACAAATTTCTCCAATATTTCTAAATCTTCCATGATGGTTTGCACAAGTCTAGCTGCCAGATATTTTACATAAACTCAATTAATTGCAGAGTATGAAACAGTCTCACATGTCAAGCAACAAAGCTTTATTATTTACAAACAAGAAACCTAGGACTCATGGTGAACTGGTTAACAAAGCTCAGGAGAGGTCAGCACAAAAGAAATGTCATTTTCATGTGCTTACCTTTGCACAGCACACAAAGAACCCTGAAAGTATTCTGTTATTTTTTTAAGTCTAGCTGCCAGATATTTTACATAAACTCAATTAATTGCAGAGTATGAGACAGTCTCACATGTCAAGCAATAAAGCTTTATTATTTACAAACAAGAAACCTAGGATTCATGGTGAACTGGTAAACAAAGCTCAGGAGAGGTCAGCACAAAAGAAATGTCATTTTCATGTGCTTACCTTTGCACAGCACACAAAGAACCCTGAAAGCATTCTGTTATAAATTTATACCCCCTAGCAAAACTGGGATCAGGGCTGAAGCATTGTAGAACAACTTGTTCTGGGAATATGAGGACATAGCCCAGGCTGTTTTCAACAGTTTCTTCTCATACTTTATTTTAGTTCATTTTCCCCAATAATTAAGTGCTATAAAAGAGTGAGGCTTCTCAATAACATCCAGAGACCTTTCCTTCTTGCAACTGCCTCAGGCTCATGTGCTGTGGATGTCAGATGAGACTGTCCTTTAAAGAGGCAGCCACGATGAATTGTGCCACATCTGGGCTCCCTGGAAGGTTGAGAATTCTTATTACTACTACTAATAATATAGTAGCTACTCAAAACAAGATTCTGTTAGTTGTCACATGATTTCATTTCTCTTAATACATTATTTATTTTTAATTTTTGTGTCTGTGTGTGTTATGTGGATTTTGTGTTTGGGTGTTCAAATATATATGTGCATGCACATGAATGCCAGAGGTTGGTATCTGAGGTCTTCCTTGATTTCTAGTCACCTTACTTTATGAGAAGAGTCTCTTACTGAACCTAGAGCTCATTGATTAGGTGAAACTGGTTGGCCAGTGAGCTCCAGGGATCCACCTGTCTCAACCTCACCCCTAGTGCTGGGTTATAGATATGTACTACCTCACCCAGCTTTCACACAGGTGCTGGAGATCAAACTAGGGTCTTCATGCTTGCATGACAATCCCTTTACCAAGAACTGTCTCCCCACTCCCAATGCTTAATCCTTTAATTTCTTTGCAGATTTTATTGGTTTATGTTATGTAGTCAGGTTCCAAAAAATGCATAGAATTCTACAGGCATCTTTAGAGTTTCCTTAAAAGTCCTAGAATATAAAATATATTAACAAATTTACAAAAGTTAGAAAATTAAATAAATAATCATTTGAGAATCTGTTTGAATAAATTTTCCTCCCTAAACTGGTGGGTTGTAATTTTTTACTTAGTTGATAACACATAACAAGTCTACTCCCCAGTGACCAGTGCTCTTTAAGAGACAAATATTTTGAGCCAGATGTTTTGGCTCATACCTTTAATCCCAGCACTCAGGAGGCAGGGGCAGGAGGGTCTCTGTGAGATCCAAGCCAGCCTGGTCTACAGCACACCACTGAATGAACCATCAGCCATTGGAGGGATCAGGAAGGAAATTAAAAAATTCCTAGAATTAAAAAAAATAATAACACAATCTATCAGAACCTCTAGGACACAGCTAAATTCTAAGAAAAAAGTGTATATATAGGTGTATGTCACTGGAGGGATCAGGAAGGAAATTTAAAAATTCCTAGAATTAAAAAAAAAATAACACAATCTATCAGAACCTCTAGGACACAGCTAAATCCTAAGAAAAAAGTGTATATATAGGTGTATATTCTTACATGGTACAGAGATATCTCAAATAAACAATCTAATGTTGCATCTCAATGTTCTAGGGGAAAAAATGAGTCAAATCCAAATGCAATAGACAGCAAGAAGCAATAGGCCAAGTCAGAAATTAATGAAATAGTGATTAAAAGAACAATGGATAGAATTAATCAATCAAAGAGTATATTCTTAGAAAAGATAAAATAACAAGCTCCCCAAAGTAGTCAAAAAGAAAGGGAGAGAAGCCCCAAATCAATAAAAGAAGAGATGAAAATGGAGTTCTTGCAGTATATTTACATGAAATCCAGAGGATCTTTAAGGATATATTTAAAAACATGTTTTAAAAATCAGAAAAAAAGAGAAATGAATAAATTCCTAAACCTAGGTGATCTCTACCAAGTTTAAATCAAGAAGATATAAACAATGTATATAGACATAATAAGCAACACAATTGAAGCAGTAATTATTCTGCAAGACAAAAGCCCAGCATGAGATGATTCATTGCCAAACTTTAAAGGGAGATAACACCAATACTCCTCAGACTGTTCCACAAAATAGGAAGATAAAGAATGCTTGCAAAGTACTGTCTTCTCCGAATGTAGTATTATCTTGATAATAAAATAAGATAAAATAAAACAAAGAAAGAAAACTGTAGACAAAGTTTCCTGATGAACACAGACATGAAAATTCTCAGCCAAATACAAATTGAAGAATGTGTTAAGAAAATCACACACCATGACCAAGTTGGCTATATTTCCGCAATGCAAGGTTGCTTCAAAATATGCATATCAACAAATGTAATGCAGCATAAAAATAGAATTAAAGACAGAAATCATATGATACTATCAATAGATGCATAAAGTCATTTGACAGATTTCAGCATGCCTTCATGACAAAAGTCCTAGAGAAACTAGGAACAGAAGGAACATGAACACATGCTAACACAGTACTGGTGCTAAACACAGACTGCAGCTGGCATTACACTAAGTGCAGGAAACCGAGAGCACTCTCTATTCTTATTCAAAGTAGTGTTTTAAATCTTAGCTAGATCATTAAGAAAGTGAAAGAAATAAAGGGATACAGATCAGAAAGAAAAAAGGTAAATTATTCCTGTTTTCAAATAACATGATTCTATACTTAAAGGCCTGAAGACTTCACCAGAAAACTCTTAGAGCTGATAAAAACATTCATAAAGTAGCAGGACACAAATTTAACAAATCAGTAGCTTTTTAATATACCAAGAATGAACTTGGCCAAGAAAGAAATTGGGATATCTATCTCAGAAATAATAGCTTCAAAAAAATGATAAAATACCTAGGAATAACTCACTAAGAAAGTAAAAGACTTTTAAAATGAAAACGTTAAGACACCAAAGAAAAAATTGGAGAGTAAAAATAGATCTACCATGCTCTCAGATGAGCAGTTTCAATATTGTAAAACTGGTTGTTACTGAAAGGAATCTACAGATTCAATGCTTTCCTCATCAAAATTCTAATGACACTCTTCAAAAAATATTTTTGAAAATCCTAAATTTCATATGGAGACACAAAACCATGGACAGCCGTAGCAATCCTAAGCAGAAAGAATGCCTCAGAAAATTAGACATGTAGATCAATATAATAGAGAATAGAGGACAGTGTATTGGAAAAGAAAGAGAGCATCTTCAATAAATTGTGCTGGGAAACTGGATATCCACATGTAGAAAGATAAAATTTCACCCTGCACAAAATGAATCAAAGACCTCAATATTAAACCCAAAATACTAAAACTACTAGGGGAAAACTTAGAGAAAACACTTCAAGATGTCATCATATCAAGAACATATTACAAGGACTTCAGTAGCATGGGAAATAGCCTCAAAACCTGACAAGCAAGATTACATGAAATTATGTAATTAAGTGTTCTACATTGTTAGCACTTCCATAAGGGAAGATTCTGCTTGAAGATTCCATCTCACCCAGTAGAATGGCTGTCATCAAGGAAACAAGTCACAGCAGATGTTGGAAGACACAGGAACTTCACTGCTGATGGGGTTGCAAACGTATGCAGCTACTATGGAAATCAGTATGGAGGTTCTCAAAAAACTAAACACAGAAGCATTTTATGACCTACCTGTTAGGGTTCCAAACAGCAGCAGTTTCCCCCCTCCCCAACAGGGACCTCACCTTGACCTTTGAAATCAAGGGAAACAAACTCTGCTGAGAAGCAGCCTGCCTCTCCTCTGATCTCCAAAGATAAGATAAGCAGATTCTACCTGATAACCAGAGATTTTAGAAGTTGTTTATCACAACAGCTTTTCTCTTATCTTAAGAGGGAAAAAGTAAACACTTCCAGACCCTAATCCTACCTGCTTTTCCTGCTTCCCCCCCCCCGATTTCTCCCCCCAACAATTCCCCCCCCTCTACACCAAAACCCCCCCATATACAAACCCAACCCACAGCCCCCCGGCTGACATCTTTCCCTTCCCTGAGGGAAACGTGTCCCATGCAAAATAAAGCTGTATCCCGCTGAGAATTCCATCTGTGCCTCGGTGCCTCCTCCATCTGTGCACTCGCTCTCCATCCCAATTTTTAACCTATCACTACCTACTCCTGGTATGTATGCAAAGAACTTTAAGTCTTAATACAGAAATAATTGAAAATTCATATTTATTGCTGCACTGTTTACAATAGCTAGTAAATGGAACCAGTTTAGCTGTCCATGGATGGATGAATGGATATTGAAAATGTAGTACATATACATAATAGAATTATATTCAGTCATAATGCAAAATGAAATAGTGACACTGACACAATGGATGGAACTGGAAACTATTATCTTAAACCAAATATCCCAATCCCCAAAATATGTACACCATGTTTTCTCTAACATGTGAATCCTAAATGTGTGTGTGTGCATGCGTGCGTGCATACGTGTGTGTGCGTGTGTGTATGTGTGTGTGTGTGTAGGTCAGGAAACTAGTAAGGGCAGCATGAGGGTATAAAAGAGGTCTCCAGGGAGGGTTGAGGAGGGGAAAAAAGACTCTGAAAGAATGTATGCCACATGGAAGAGGAAGGCAAGGTAGTGGGTGGGAAAGAATGACAGCGGGAGGGCAAGGGGGGATTGCCGGCTGAAGTAGGGAAAGAGGATCAAAGCGTGCTCGGGGATCCCATGGTGAGACCCATTGCATTGTATACTAATATCAAAAATCAAATAAAAAAATCCTATTTGCTTCACGTTTAGATTATTACTGGTTTGAATAACACTTCGTTCATCCTAGTTTCCTTGTCTTTAAGGACATTATTTACCTTTATCAAATCCTATTTTCCGTCCTTTTAAATGACTTTCTGTGTTGGTCAATCTCATTTTTCTTCCCTAAAAACTTTCTCTTCTTGTCCCAGAAAATCATTTTCCTGCTCCATTCTGAGTTACTGTATTTGAAAGTATTATGTAACTATAGCTCTTGCTTGCTGTTAGACCTGCTGCTATTTCGATCTGATGCTTTCTCAGCTTTCTTTATACTGATTTTATTTGCTTCATACTCAAGCAACTTCAGGAGGTAAAAGCAAATGGAAAGCAGAATTCATGATAGTATATACCTGTATGCCACAGTCACCAAGAATTAATAGCCAACAGAGTAGAATTTTTAATATTGAAGATATTTTTTCTTTTGAATTTGGAGAAATTGCTCCACTGATTTCTGGATCCCGGATGACTGACAAACACCTTAACATTAGTTTGATTAATGCTTCTTTGGATGCTATTTGTTATTTTAGTCTAGAAAAATTCAAAGTTCTCTTAGTATTTGGTGTCCTCATGAATAATGAGCATGCCCAATCATGCTTTTCCCTTCAAAATTTGTTTAACCAGTGTTATTTTGATCCATTTAGAAATTCATTAATAGCACTTCTTCCCACACAGATTCTGAATAAACATTTTTAATTCTATTTAGAAGATACAATATTATGGGAACTTTGGAGAATGTTTATTAATGTCAGTGTCAAATGGCTTAACACTGCAGTTACAGTTATGACTAATAGTAACAGTGCTGCTCAGGTACTCTCTCCCACTTAATATCAGAGTCTCCCCCTAGAGCAGCCAAGAGGAATTATTGGCTGTTCCACATGAAGGGACAGACTTCATAAAAATCACCCCATGTCATTAGGCCAAGGGGGAGGTGCTAAGGCAATTCCAGTAACACTGAAGATTTCTCTTTGCTTACAAAGAAGTACATACAACAAATGGGGACTAAGTAGGCATGTCTAACAGGCCTGACATGGGGTTTTGGAATCTGACGAGGGGTGTTTCTGTTACAGTTGTCATTGTTTAATGTTCCTTCCTCTTTTAATTTTTTTTTTTTTTATTATTGGGGGACTGGAGCAATGGCTCAGTGGTTAAGAGCAAACAATCACTGCTCATGCAGCATAGAGTATACATTATATGCATAGAAATTACAAAACTTATTTGTCATTCCACACAATATAGTCTTCCTTGAGTGTTTAGTATCTTAAGGAATAACACACAGATTCATTTTCAATAGAGTTATGTATGATTCATCTCCTGGATTATTGACATTTTAGAGGCATGTTTCCTAACTTTAGCAGCAATGCCTATTTCTCCATTTTCATAAACTTGAGAGCATTGATTTGTCACTTATCTGCCTGATGATTTCTTCAGTTGTTTTTTTCCCCACATGTAAGGGAAGAATTTCAGTTTTTATTTGCCAAATATAAGACTATAACTTGACTAACATTCATTAAATACCTGTGGAATGATTAACAATGAGCGCATGAATATTATACCCCATTCCTGTAAAAATCTAAGGACCAGGTATACTGATTACGACAAGAATGCTTTATTTCCAAAAAGATCTACGGGGGCTGGAGCGATGGCTCAGGGGTTAAGAACACTGGCTGTTCTTGCAGAAGACCTGGGTTTAATCCCAGCACCCACATAGCAGCTAACAACTGTCCGTAACTCCAGTTCCAGGGGATCCAACAGCCTCTTCTGACCTCCGCGAGCATTGCACAACATGGGTGCACTAACCTACATGCAGGCAATACATGCATACACATAAAATAAAAACAAATAAATAAAATATAAAAAATAAGTTCTATGTAGATTTTCAGTTTAAATATCCACCCTGGAAATTTGTATTTGAGTATTAAATGAGTTAGAAGTGATCATTTACCATTTTTATATGATGAGATGCTGCATTGTATGTTAGCTGTTTAATTTTTTCAATGGAATTTATGTTAAAAATCAAAACCAACAATAATATTGTGAAAAAAGCCTGTACAAATATTTATCATATTCTGCCACCTCCATACATTCATTGCCTTTCCTATTATAAACATCGTCATCAAAATGACACATTTGTTACAGTTAATGAATTTGCATTGCCACATCAGTTCATGCCCTCCTACACTGAGGATTCTTCCTTGGCATGGTGCATTCTATATGCTTGAGCAACCTTATAGTGACATATGTCCATCACTATAGTATCATACAGATTCATTTCCCAAGAGTCCTCTATGTTCCACATGTTCATCCATCCCTTTCCTCCAATGCTGGCCACCACTGATGTTTCTAATGTCTCCACAGCTTTGCCTTCCTCAGAATGCTGTATTATTGGGATCATGTAATGTCTGCCTTCTGCAGATTGGCTTCTTTCACTCAATAATAGGTATGTTCAATTCCCTCATGTCTATTATAGTTTAGCAGCTCTTTCTTATTTTATATCAAATAATATTCCATTGTCTGAATGCACCAAATTTCATTTATTCATTCACCTGATGAATCACCTCCTGATTGCTTTCAAGTTTGGGAATTATGAATTACTCTTCAGTCTCTTATTCTCCACACATTGACTCATTGTGGGTCTCTGTATTAATAGCCATCTACTGAAAAAAAGTCTTCTCTGCTGAGGGTTAAGAGATAGACTTATCTGTGCGTAACAAGATAATGGCTTAAAGGGCAGTTTAATGATACGCTCATTTAGCAAAGCTTCTCTCCGAGGGCTTCTAATCTTCTCATCCCTAGGTTGTTGGCCCAGTTAATGTGTCAGGCATGAGTTTCATCTTGAGAATCTATCCTGAGATTCAAGCAGAAAATAATTGATTATTCACACAATATTTGTGCTACTATGACACCAGTAACAGCCAATCCAGCTGTTACTGTAACATGAAGGGGTCACAGTTGAATAATACTGTTGATCACTTTTCTCCTCCAGTAGTGCATAAGACCTTCCGGCACTGTGAAAACTAAACAGTAGAGATGAAAGAACCAGGCAACAATAGCTTGATTTCTCCATGTCCTATGACTCAGTTATATGGTGTTCATAGCCATGAGGTCTTACCACCAAGTTCTGAAGGGCAGCCAATAGCAATGGCAATAGTCTGTAACATTTGGGGTGTCTGTGGGACCCCAATTACTGACAATTCAAAAAGAGCTAACCCATTCCTGACCCTGGGAATTTTGTTTTTTAGCTTATGTTGTCTGGGACAGGCACTGTTTCCTCATTATTGGTTAACTCCATTTAAACTAAAAAGGTAACTGGCAATCCAATATTAGAGATAAGCATGCAGTTAAAACGGTGGTGCACGTGATGATGTACTGTGCTAAAGACATTCTCAGGGAGCAATAAAGTCTACTTACTCCAATAGAGGAAATGTTATATAAACTGAGGAAGAAGCAGAAAAATAAATTTAATCTCATCTTTCCTGATTCTTTAAAGTTCTCATGGCAATGACTTCAAACAATCAATCTAGGACACTTCTCATGCTGTATCAGTATTAGAAGGACACCCATAGCTTTTTTCACTAAAAAGACACACACAGCCACATACCATACACATACATACATTCACAAACCATAGACATTGAAGATTGGTTTTGCAGTGCTGAAAACCTGCCTTAAGTTTTCTAAATCTCACCATTGCTATTCCAAGACATTCTTAGAAAATACTATCTGATCAACTCTTTCTTTCTGAAGAGCAGACAGTGATCCCAGGCTTCTCTGTTTCTCCACAAAATGTTACCTGGAGAAAGGTTTTCAAAGACTCTCTAACTGGAGCCCAAGGCTCATCCTTAGAGTTTTCATCATATGCTCTCAGTGTCTGTGTCTGCCAGAAAGGAACTCATGCTTTCCAACCTGAACACATAAAATAATGCATGTTTATCCATCCTAGGGTGTTAACATCTGATGCCCATCTGTGACGATGCCTGAAACATGGGCTCCAGAAGCTTGACTTAGTGACTGATCGCAGAAAACAATCCCCAGGAGAGAACACAGATCACAGAGTAAGGAGGCAACAGAGCCAAACTTAGGAGACTGCAAAGCAACTAGAAAAGTAAAATTTCACTGACTATGCATATATGATTTGAGGGTTGCAGACCGGATGAAAGTATGACTAATGGACTGTTCACTTTTTAGATCAGAAAAATAACAGGGTTGGATATTTGCTTTTTAGGACATACTCCAGCTGTTAGCCTATTCCCTGATGTGGAATGCATGTCTATGTGTGCCCCTCCAGTTCTTTCACAGTGATGCTCTGTTTAACTCCCTCATTCACTCATCTGTCCATTCATTCATTCATTCATTCATTCATCCATTCAGTTCTTTTTTATATTAAATGCTCAGGGATGGGCACTGTACTAGACACTGCAAAAAGGAATAAAAAATATTTTTTCAAGGGATTTTCTCCTCTCTCTGTGGTGGAAAAGAACAGCTGATAATTAGAATGTATTTTGAAGCACTTGTATAGAGGTTCAATATATTTAAAGTCCCTAAGGGGAATTTTAGAAACTCAGATGAATAAAATTTGTCTTTTTTGAAAGTGTGAAGTGGTTAGTGAAGAAAGGTATGAACATTGGCAGACTAGAGCAAGTTACTTCATGTGGATTAGACATTTTGTTTCTGCTAGTAAATACAAAGATTCTATTTATGCCCTGTTAACTGAGATGGCATTTGTAGAAACTAAGTGACAAACATACCCACAAACACAGGTTTTTTAATTTTTTTTACAAATATGTGATGGCATATTTACCTTCCTCGTGCATTTCCCTAAGTTACTAAAACCTGAACACACACACATACACAAACACACCCACATACCATACACACACATACACACAAACCATAGACATACCCCACACCACACACACACACACACACACACACACACACACACACACACCACAAATGCTCAAATGAAGCTCATATATTTCTCCTGGTGAATTTCATCGTATGCTTGCATCAGTGTCCAAATATGGTGAACTCATTATGAATTTTGTTTCTGTCATCTACTGTTATATCTATGCCACCGAGCTTTGCATCATCTCAATATTTCATAATTATATCTTATTTATTTTTAGCCTATTCTAATCTATCTACCATATAGCAAACAATAACCTTTATAAATTAATAAAAATGGAGCTTATTTCCCACCCACAGGCCATTTGAATATGGCCAGTGCCACGGCATAGAATTCAAGGGCTTTCAGGCTTCACTCCCCATTTACTTCTTTTTCAAACCTGGTAGTCACCCTCCCATATTTCCAAAGGTACTGTAAGTATTTGGAAGCCCTCAGAGCTCCAGGTGTATCCCTGCCTGCCTACCTACCTCTGCTCTTCCTCCTAGAGTACACTTTCCTGCCCAGTACCCCTGGAGAAAATATTAGTCATCCAATCAAGTCTCAGCCACATTGTGGCTCTTCTGAGAAACACTCTCTGGACAGACTCAAGCCTCCAAACCACTACATGTCAATTTATATATAAAGCAATCTACTATTTCTAACATCAGTTAAAATCCAGACTTGAGGGGTTGGTGAGACAGCTCAGTGGTTAAGAGTACTTGTTACTCTTCCAGGAGACCCGAGTTCAATTCCCAGAACCCAGGTCATGTGGCTAGCAACAACCTTTTACTCTAGCTCTGAGGAATTTAACTCTTGTTTCCTGTGGACACTGGCATTCAAGTGCATATAACCACACACAAAAACACACATGTATGCATAATTAAAAATAAAATAAAACTGTAAATGTAAAACAACTCAGACTTGAATCTGTTGCTCTAACAAAGGAATATCTGAAAGCTTTCGTTTCTATTAAGCACCAACTCAGCTCATCTTGATGCAACTAGTCACAGACTACAAGATGAGAAGGAATCAAATTCCTTGTATATATTTTCCTTCTCATCTGTGAACTCCTTAATTAAGGATTATGATGTATTAATCCTAAACTCTCTAGAACCCAACATGTGTGTCAAAACATAAAACTGTTGAATTGATCCCATGTTACTCCCTAAAATTAGCTTTTAAATATTGAATGGTACATGCCTTAAGGAGAAACTGATTAAAAGTGCTGTCTCCCTGGATGACTCTCTTTAATTCTTTACCAGCTCCCCCGGGGAAAGTATTAGCCTTTTAATCAAGACTCAGTCACATGGCAGCTCCTCTGGTAAGAGGACTCAAGCAGACTCAAGGCCCCACACCAATGACCTCAGGCTACTGCCATTTACCAATTGTGTGATCTTGAGAGTTATGTACTAAAGGTCCATTCCCAACTGTAAAATCTGAATATTTTATAGTTTTAAGATGGAGATAAGAGTTTCTACTCTGATTAGTGCCTACACATATTAAGTGTGATATAACACAGGCGCTACAATTTCTTTGTATAGTCAAAATAGTTTTAAAAGTTTTTATTGAATTTTTGCAATTTTTCATACTAAATAATTGGATGATATTTAGATTCCCTCCCACATCCACACTACCCGTGACTGCCCCCTCCACCCAATTCAATGTACTCTACTATATATACAACATAACCTATAGAATATGGTATGTGTACCCACATGTCCCTTGGTGTGGGTTCACACACTGGAGCCTGGTTCTACCAAGAGTTTTAAACCTGTAAGAGACTTCATTCCCTCTCCCATCAGTCAGTTGCCAAAAGGTCTTTAGATTGGGCTGAGATTTCTTACCCACTTCCCCAGAACTATGCTGAGATTTTATCTGATTTGACTTTACAAGAACTTGTGCATGTTGTCACCATTGCTGCGAATTAATATGTGTAACTGACCAGCTATCTGGAAAACTTGGTTTTGTTATGGTTATCCACTGCCTCTAGCTCTTACAATTTTTCTGTCCCCTCTTCAGCAATGATCCCTGAACCTTGGGAGGCAGAAGTTTGAAATAGCTGTCCTATTAACGGGTAAGCATTCTACCACCTCCCGTTCTGTTTACCTTGACTAGTTGTGAGTTTCTGTGCAAATCAACATCTGCTTCATAAGGAAACCTCTCTGGTGAGAATTGAAAGATGCCTTCATCTTCTGTGTAGAAGTCACATTGAAAATATGCCACTTAGGGCTAAGCATCTCTCAGATAATTGTTTTCTGCATTTGACCAGTTGTGGAACTTTGTATTAATCTCCATCTGTTGCAAAAATAAGATTCTTTGCTGAGTAGCGAGAGGTACACTTGTCTGTAAATATAAGGATGATTATTTAGAATACAGTAAGAAATTATGTTAGTCTAGAAATGTGGCAAGGTAGGTTTTTCTTTAGGATCTATGGCCTCTCTAACCATAGATCTCTCACTGAGTCGGCCTTAATTCCAATTAGACAGCTATTGATTACCCCCAAGATAAAAATGAGAGTACTGTACCAATAGCAATAATTTGCTAGGCCAGTTGCTGTTTATTAGACTTTACTGCTGCGTAGGACCACTGAGTGGTTTTCTCCTCTGATATGATGAGATCTAATCTTCAGAAAGGAGGTTTCCAGGTCAGTTCCAGCTCATTGCTCTACGTCCTGTGTCCTAAGGATCGCATGTCTTCAGCAATAGGGTCTTATCTTCAAATTCAAGGGAAGCATTTGAGGGCTTTGGCAATTGCCTGGGTTATTTGGGGAGTCTCTTGAACTATCCTGACAAACAACTTGAAGGGGGGTTGCTCCTGCCTGGCACTGTTTTCCTTATTTATATGGCCTTCACATTTTGTTACATATACATCTCTCAGATAATTATACCCTGCATTTGACCAGTTGTGGAACTGGTCAAAAGCCATATATGTAAAATCACTTTTGTTATATAGCTATATATATCCACTCATACATCTATTGTGCATGTATTTTTCATTAGGTCCTCTGGGTTTTGATACCTTCTAAGCATTATTTACCTCACTTCTCACCCCCCTGTATAACCCTCTCTACTCCTTCCTCAGTTAAAGCATCCCCATTTTCCCCATTTGCCTTTTTATAACATCCTTCTCCTACTATGCCTCTCTCTCCATCTCCATGGTTCATTCCCATTTTTCTGATTCCCATGATTACATCAGGATATATACACTCACATATAAGAATCTGGAGTGAAGATTCACAAAAGAGAAAGAATGTAAGTTGCTTGCTTTTCTAAGTCTGTTACTTCACTTAGTATAGCAGTTTCTACTTTCATCCATTTACCTACAAATTCCATGATTTTGTTTTTCTTTACTGCTGAGTAGAACTCCATTGTGTGACTGTACCACATATTCATTATCCATTTGTCAGCTGAGTTTCATTTAGGTTGTTTCCATTTCTTAGCTATTGTGAAAAGAGTAGCAACACACATGGTTGTTCAAGTCTCTGTAGTAGAATGCCTTGGGTATATGCCAAGGAGTGATATAACCAGATCATATAGCAAATTTATTTTTAGTTTTTTAGGAGTTTTCCATATTGATTTCCACAATGGGTATGCTAGTTTGCAATCCCACCAACAGTTTCCATTACCCCACATCCATGTCAGCATTTGGTGTCTTTTGTTCTGTTTGAACTTAGCCATTCTGAATGGAGTTAAATGAAATCTTAAAGTGGTTTTGATTTGCATTTCCTTAATTACTAAGGATGTTGAACACTTCTCAAGTAGTGTCTTAGATATTTTTATTTCTTTTTTGTGAGCTCTTTCTTCAGATCCATAGCCCATTATTTAACTGGGTCATTTGCTTCTTGCTTGTTTTTTGAGTTCTTTGTATATTCTGAATATTAATCCTCCATCAGATATACAGCTGGTAAAGATTTTCTCCTACCCTATGAACTCCTGCATCACTTAATTTGTTATTTCCTTTGCTTTTCAGAAGGCTTTTGATTTAATGCATTCCCATTTTTAGATCACTGTCCTTAATTCCTGGACAACTGACGTTGGATTTAAAAGTCCTTTCCTGTACCTGTATCTTATAGGGCACTGTCTATGTTCTCTTCTAACAGTTCCAGAGTTTCAGGTTTCACATTGAGGTCTTTGTTCCATTTGGAATTGACTTTTGTGCAGGATTAAAATGTATTGTATGAAACGCACAAACATTTAACAAAAAATATATTGTGGAAAATAAAATTTTATATGTGATATATATATATATATAATTTACTGGATTGGCTTACATGGTATTGTTGCAGTTGTCCAACTCTAGTCATCTTACTTTAGAGATACCAAGAACCTGGTAATTGGCTCAGTGCATGGGGCTGGGTACCTCTGCAATTGCAAGATGACATTGAAGGCCTAGAGGATTCCTGGAGAGCTGTTGGTAATCAATTCATGTTAGAAACTCAGAAAAGTTTGTTCTAATATTAATGAAGGAATCAAAGTGTTTTCAATCTATGTTGGAAGCCAGAACCTGGTTCCCATGTCAGTGAACAAATAAGTGGCAACAATAGGCTAGATGACCCTGTCAGCAAACATAAAGGCCTGGTGAACAAAACAAAAACAGAGACAGGAAAAATTAAATAAATAAATAGCCAAATCAAGTGAGAAAACAACAACAATAATGAAAAGCTTTCCTTCATCCATTTCCTTTTATCTGGACCACTACCCAAAAGCACTGAACACATTCAGGGTACATACTCCCACATGAACCAAGACTCTCAAGACAACTTCCCATAGATATGCCCATAGGCCAACCAAATGTAGACAATTCCCCATAGAGACTATTCCCTAGCTGGGATATTGGCTCATAGGTGATCCTCACTGAAGCTCTCTGCTCCTGTAGTACTCGCTATATTGTCCACATTTCAGCTGGTTACATGTTTGCCCATTCACTGGGAAGGCAACAAAACAGCCAAGACTAGTTTGTCTTTGAATGCCTACTTATCAGCTCACATTTCACACGTTGAATACTCTTAACAAATACTGAAAAACAAAGTTGGAGAATGGTTACAGAATGTGTGGAGTACCTGAGCACAAAAACTTGTCTCTACTTCATTTCAAACATAGATTTGAGTGAGTTGCCAACATTTAATACTTTGTGAGAAAATATGTAGTTAGTTCTAAGTCTTCTTGAGTAAACAGCTTTGACAACATTGTGACAGTGAACTCATTAAGTTATAATAAATTCAATAAGCCTGAGGTTTGTATTCTCATCTTCCTTCATCATTCAAAAACTTATTTATCCCAGAACAAAGGAATTTATTCTGCGTTATTCTCAATACCAAACAAAACAAATCAATATGAAAACCAGTAGGCACACAAGAAAATGTTGCTAAAGTTTATCAAATAAGGATTCCAAATGTAAATTGGCAAAATTTAAAAAGCAAATATCAAGCCCTCTGGGAGTGTGTTTGTATGTGTGTGTGTGTGTGTGTGAGAGAGAGTGTATTACACATGTGAGTGTAAGTGCTTACAGAAATCAGA
>NW_008342276.1:6325016-6327194 GCF_000622305.1 Nannospalax galili | reverse complement strand
TATATAATTTTATTATTAACTAAGTTACTTTATATTTATTCTTTCATTTAATATCAAAATAGCCCTCCATGACATTTTAAACTACTTCTTTTGAGGCTGAAAAGATTGTTCAGTGGTTTTGAGTGCATCACCCTTGTAGAGAACCAGAGTTCAAGTCCCAGTACTCCATTAGGTGGCTCACAACCACCTCCAGCTCCAGGGGATCTGACACCATCTTCTGGCCTCTGAGGACAACTGCACACACATGCATATACCCCTACATAGACACACACATACATGCATAATTAAAAATAAATCTTTAAACTCCTTCATTTCACAGACAAGTCACTGGGATTTGTAGTCAGTGACTTTTGAGCCAATGGTCACAGTTAATTCAGCCTGTATCAAGATCAAAGACTGAAGGAAGTTGGCAAAATTATACAATCTTCTATCTACATTGAGGATTTTATGTGTCTCCTTTATAGCACTGAGTATTCATTTATATGTATGATATATAGTGATAAGATTGTTGTAAAAATCAAGCAAAATAACACATATAAAGCAACTTAGAAAGCAGTTTTAAATATAGACCTGACCCAATATTATCTATTACAGCAAAAGCAATGACAAAAGGATCTAATTTATAATCTAAATTAATTAATAGATACATATTTTACATAAAGACTAAAAGTAAGAAGAGGTCTCTGTTCTTGTATAAATTCATGGACAAATTCCTACATTGTTTGCTTACATGATGCATGGATGGGAATGAACCAAACACCATTCATTCTTACTGTCTTGGTTCTGTTATACATCTGTACTTTTCTCTCTTGTTTCTTCTTTCTTTTTTAAAAAATTTTATTTATTATCTTTATTTTATGTGTATGAGTGTTTTGCCTGCATGTATGTTAGCACACCCATGTCATACAATGCTGCAGAGGTCAGAAGATGGCGTCAGATTCCCCTGGAACTGGAGTTAGGGACGGTTCGTAGCTTCCATGTGGGTGCTGGGAATCAAACCCAGGTCCTCTGTAAGAGCAGTCAGTGCTCTTAACAGCTGAGCCATCTCTCCAGCTCCTTGTTTCTTCTTTCTAATCTTGTCTTATCACCCTTTTGCTCCTACTGTCATTGCTGAAATTTTCTTCTTTCCTGCTGAAGTCCCCAAGTCATGGCTTTCAGGATCATCTCCTACTATTTCCCTGTGGCCCCCAGTTTATCTGTCCTCACACAAAGTTGCCAGGGAACTATTTTTCCCTTTCTTTCTCTCTCTCTTTCTCTTTCATGTTTAACCTCCAACATATCTTTACCATAGTGTCAGTACCTCTTAACGGGTGCATCGCACAAGACTGGCAGGACAAAGGCCAGAATAGGGTAAGAAGATAAGCATTCAACAACTTACTTGGACAAGTTCTTACAGTTCTGTCCTCAATGCTGTGTACTCTTGTTTGCTTTTTTGCTTTTATCGGTTGTGACAGGAGCTAGCTGTGTAGCTTTGCTAGCTGTGTAGCTTTGGCTGGTCTTATACCTACTATGTAGTTCAAGCTGACCTCTATGGTAATCCCCATGTCTTAGCCTTCTAAGTGTTGGGAATACAATAGTAAACCATCATGCCCAGCTTTCCATTTTACCCTTAATTTCTACAATAACATTTAGTACATTTTCCTTTTGCTAAATTACTTCCACATATAATCGTTGCTGCTCTAAGTTCTCATAACTATGCAGATAACAGGCCCCATAATTTAAATAAATCTCACCCACATGTAGTGCTTTGACTTACTCCACTGCTTCCAAACTCAGAGCACAGGATGCTTCCCACCTGATGGAGCTCAGACCCTCTTCAGAATTCCCATGTGATTATCATCTAGCTTGGTAGCATCCTGCTTCCAAATGTTGCACCTGCTGCACTGGTCCATCCTTTATTTTGACATTTAGGATTTTTCCCTATTCTTATGAATTCTTTTTCTGCTTTGTGTCCTATAACGGCTTCTGTTTCCAATAGATTTCCTTTGGTCAATCATCCACTTCAAAACATTCTCTTCAGCTTTCACTCTATTTTCTTTCATCTTCTTACTCATACATCTCAAAGGCTGTTTCCTATTAGTTATTTTTAACAATATAGACCAGTCCACTTCCTTTGTCAGTGTATTTGTGGTACATCCAGCAGCTGGCTTTATCCTCTCTTAAGAAGAAGACTTTTCT
>NW_008342276.1:6287970-6324977 GCF_000622305.1 Nannospalax galili | reverse complement strand
TATATGGAAAGTTTTCTAAGACTCTGCCACTGAACTCTAACATAATTAAGAAAATTTGGGGTACTGTGTAAGTTGGTTTACAAGTACAAGAACTGTGTGATAACCTCCAATTACATCAAGTTATAGTTAATCTATTTCTTAGTACATACATTTTATCAACAAATATTTATTGAAAGCCTACTATATGCTGTGAACCATATAGACTCAAGTTGTTGCATGTAGAACAAGATACACCCCCCTCCCCAGAGCACTTACAGCATCACTTACCAATGTCAGAGGCATGGGAAAAATAAGCAAATGAGTAAATGCAGTAGACTAGATTGTGAAGCAAATGAGTAAATGCAGTGAACTTAACTGTGAAGCATGAAAAACCAAGAAACAAGCTCTTGAAGGTTAAAGTAATAAAGGCTTCTTTGTCACGCACTTTAGTGATTCTCAGTGGCCTGACTACGAGTAGCTCTTCATCCTCTCTTTGGAATTCAGACCAATAGAGGAGCCAACAGAGTGTATATTTGTTTTTTCTGTAATAGAAGGAAAATACAGTGAATCAGGCATACTCTAGTTCTGAAACTCCTGCAATAATTGCCATAAATCTTCTGCTCACATCATTGGACAAGCAATATAGTCATCTTTAAAATCAGAGGATGAAGTAGTAAGAAAATGCAGTCGTATCCCTATCCAATCCAAAAGGAGAAGTGAAAAATATCTTAAGAAAATTATGAGAAGCAGCTGTATCTTAAACTATTACAATGCTTTGACTGTAACAGAAAGAAAATGTCAAGCTGTGTGGTGTGAGGAAATTCATGTTTTCTACATAAGTTCATTGGTACAGCAGACTGTTATGTGGATTTAGTGGCTCTGTCAGGTCTGATCTACCATCATGAGGAGGTTGGCTTTGCCTCAAGGTGACTCCTTTCTTAGACTCAAAATGGGTATAGTCATTTATGGTAGCACAATCAAGCAAGAGAGTATGTGAGTGAAGAAAAGAAAACACGATTTCTTCCTGTGTCTCCTCAGGGGTGAGGATACCTTCTGGGAGACAGCAGACTTCTTCTGTCTCACTGGCTATAGTTGGATGTAATGCTTATGTCTGAACTGATCCTTATCAAGAAAGGATTAGTTTGGATGGCTGAGAAACTGTTTGGAGATGAATGAATATTGAAGAATGAATTCTCAATCCCTGCCATGCCCTTTGGAGCATAACAGGTTTTCATATGTGTTTGCAATAATTATGTATCAATAAATAACTGAGTAAGAATCAATGGCATTTTATTCAGCACTACTTTCCTTGATCTTTATAATTTTTATTTTCCACATTATGTTCCTAGTTTATAACTAAGAAATGCTGAATTTTCATTTTCTAGGCACAACAGATTTACAGTCTGGTAGTTTAAACCACAAAAGTTCATTGTTTCACACTTGTGGAGGTGCGAATCCCAGATCAAAGGGTCCTTGGGTAGAGCTCCTGCCAAGTTCTGAGTGCTTTACCCCGCCCCCACACACACACACTTGTAGAGGGCTACCTTATCCTCAGGGATGCACTAGTGCACTAGTGGAAGATGCTATCTGCTTAGGCAGCTGACTAGGCTAACTTGGGCTGTGCCCTCCTTTACAAAGGACAAGGTAGTCTCTAACCCCAGCACGTTTATAACCGGCACACTCTTGAGAAGCTGTTGGCTAGAGAACCTTTTGTATAAATCCACCGCATGGCAAGAATCATAAGATTCAAATTGTTTGCAGCCTCAGAGCTGGTCTTCTGTCAACAAAGCAAAATATCCACCTGTTTCTAAATTTGTAGGCCTTGTGTTATTAACAGAGACAGCACAGAGCTGCATCCTCATTTCCAACTGTAGAGACCATAAAACGTAGGACAGATGTGGTCATTGCACTATTCCACATCAGTGAGTCTTTCAGGAAGTGATTTTACTTGGCATGTGTCCTCCAGCTTTTGCAGCTTGAAGCACCAAACAGAAATGAGAATAATGGGCAATACTAAACACGCTTTTAAAAACTAGCTGCCTTTCACTTTAAGAACAAAGCAGGAAGTCTTTAAATTTGCTAACAGACATTTAGTGTTTGAACTCTCTTTAAAGTGAATTATGAATAACCGTCTATGCGGGGAAGGAAGCTGCAAATAGCTTCATGAGCCTTGTGCAATGGAATAATCCCTCATTATTCCAATAAGGGTGAGTTCTAACAAGTGGATAATTCAAAGCAACTGCTACTTCTCAAGCACCTTGTTATTCTCTAAAGAAACTGATAGTTCAACCTTAGTTCAATGACACTCACACAATTTTTATTTTTGTTTCCTGCTCTCTGCCTCTGTGATTCAGTTGGTTCAGCATGAAGCCCAGATAGAACTAAGAATTAAAGGCATCAATAGATTGGTAACAAGAGCTTAAATGGAACTTCACTTGTCTGAGTAAACAGCTGCTGTTCCTTATGCAGGTTTTAATAATAGTTCTGTTGGGTATTTACTACTTCCCAAAGAGACTGACTGTAGTTTTTCCACATTTAAAATCTGCAGCTGTTCTTCATATGGTGCTGTTCCAGGAAGGATCTCCAGTCTGCTAGTCCCATGAGAAAGTGGGCAGAGTACGAGAAAATTCGGCCTTTCACCATTTCCTGTGTCTTCGGTTCCCGGAACACTCAGAATGGATATTCTTCCCTCCATCCTTTTCCTGGACTAAACAGTTTCAGTCTTATAGGTTCTTGTCTCTCACGAGAGAAATTATCACAAAGCAATAATTTCTTCCAGAGTCTGGCTTCTACTGTGACAATGTGACATAAGCAGTGACAGAAGCCAATCTCTTCTTGTTCTCAATAGGTATGTGTCTGATGTCCAGCATGGACTTATGGGCTCCTATAGAGGAGAGAGGTGAAAGCCTAAATCCCTCTACCTGATAAGTTCATGAGTTCATTGTCTATAAGTAATAGACACATAATCTAGTATTTTCAAATCAGCAAGGTTAATTACCTCCAACAAATGCTTGTGTCTTGTACAAGAGTTTAAACACACTCAAATTCAGGATTTTAATGAGACAAATCAAGAACTGGAGCCTAGGATCACACTGTTTTCAAAATAGAGTATTGTTTGCCAAGGAGATTTAACTTTGTCTCTAGATCTTCTATAGACTGGGAAGCAAGGATAAGCCTGTACCACCTTAATTTTGGCACATCTTTGATTTTAAAGGATCATATGAGAAGAAAAAGTTTAGAATTAATATGTTAGGGATGGGAAGATGGCTCAGCTGGTAAAGTGCTTGTCAATCAGAAAGGGGTAAGCATACACCTTGGATGATATGGAATAGAATTTGAGTTCCCAAACACAAACTGGTAATATTTAAGAATAATGATTTAAATATCAGTATAGGCAAATAATATTTGAAATTAAATTTTTCTATAATTACCATTATAGTGGCAGTGAGAAGGAATATTTACTTATTTCCTTCATTTACTTCATGAAAATATCTTAGAAATATATATTTACAAAGAGTTTTTATCAATGTATTTTATTTTTAATCTTTAAAAGTTTTTTGACAATGTCATACGTGAGCACTTACACCACCCCCACTCAGCTCTCCCTGGGCCTCCAACTCCTCCTGTACCCACCCCCCCGCTCCCTCTCAACTTCTTGATCGCTTCCTTGATTATTGTAGCTACATATACATATACATATATGTCTGTGTATACATGTATATATAAGTACTGAGTGATTTTTGTGGTACTCACGTGTACATGCATTTAGGGCTGAATAAATGGGCTTGGATAACCATCAAAGAGCTCGTCCCTGGAGAAAACCGATTCTTCCTCTCAGCAGCCATGGATTGCCTATAGTTCTTCATCTAGAGGTGGGATCTTGTGACACTTCCCCCATTCACATTGGCACATCAACTGGTATTGTCATTATATGGGTCTTGTTTGGGCAACCACAGTGTTGAGATTCAGTGGGTGTAGCTTTCCTGCTATGTCTAGCATACAGTATCTAGCAGCAGGTAGTTCTTTGGCTCTTACATTCTTTCTTCCCACTCTTCTTTTATGTTCCCTGAGCCTTAGGTGTATGTCTTGCTCAGTAGATGTTTCGGTTGTGGAAAGTCCCTCCATATTCACTTTTCTCTGTGTTTTGACCAGTTTTAGAACTTTGTAATGGTCTCTCCATTTGTTGCAAAAGAAGCTTCTTTGATGGGTGATGAGAGCTTTATCTGTGAGTATAAAGATTCATATTTAGAATATAGTATAAAGTTACATCAGTTTAGGAAAGCGGATGGTTCTCCTCTCAGGTCTATGACCTCACCAGGCACGGAGATTTAAAAGTATGGAAATTCACAGTTCCATCCATTTACCTACAAATGGCATCATTTTTAAAGAGCTGAATAACATTCCATTCTGCAAATGTACCATACTTTTATTATTTATTCATCAGTTGATGAACAACTAGGTTGTTTCCATTTCCTGGCTATTGTGAATAGAACAGCAATGATCAAGGTTGAACAGGTATCTCTGTAATAGGATATAAAGTCCTTTGGGTATATGCCCAAGTGTGGTATGGTTGGATAATGTAGGAGACCTGTTTCTAGCTTTTTGAGGAATCTCCATAATGATGTCCATAATGGCTGCACCAGGTAGCACTCCCACCAGTAGTGAATAAAAGTTCCCCTTTCCCAACACCAGTTTTAAGTCTTTGTTTGATTTTTGGATATTAGCCATTCTGACTCCAGTAAGATGAAATCTCAAAGTGGCTTTAATTTGCATTTCCTTGGTGACTAAAGATGTAGAATGGTTAAAAAATATTTCTCAGCCATTTGCTTCTCATCTTTTGGTAAGTTCCTTGTGTTTTTAATTGGGTTGTTTGTTTTTTGATATTTAGTTTTTGTACTTCTTTGTATATTCTACACACTAACCCTCTGTCTGAGATATAGCTGGTAAAGATTTTTGGGACAGTGTCATACACAGGCTGGCTTTCAATGAACGCTATAGACTTGAGGCTACTAGGCTGTCATTGAACTTCGGATCATCTCCCCTCTCTTCCCACGTTCTGGGATTACAGATGTGTGCCACCATGTCAGGAGAGTCTGCATTTCTTTAAAGCATTAATCCTGTCTTATTTGCGTTTTCTCTTAAATTCCTAAGGTATATTAATTTATAAAATTGTAGTAACTAGACAATATAATTGATATTAAATTGCATTAAGAATATCCTTCAGATTGCCTCCAGGGTCATTTCTTCATCTTGGGTCATGCATGTGTCACTTTTCTGTCTCTTTCCTAGATCTAAGATTTTTCTAAAGCAAAAAATGCTCAAATCAGACGAAAACTCAACATGGCAGGAGGGAAAATGGGTAAGAATCCCCAACCTTAGAGAGAAAGTATTGGTGATCTATGACTACTGGGAGAAGAAGAGTTGGTTTTCATTAAGAGGGTGATCCTAGATATGCTGACCAGACTTCAGTAGATGCACTCACACTGAGGGACATTTGGGGACACAAATTTGGCTTGATAGGCCTTAGCATATATGAAAGAAATCATGAAAACCATATGGGGCTATAGCAGAAGGATTCTAAATGTGATCAACAGTATTTCATGAAATTTTCAAAAAATGAATAAAAAGGGAAAGAAAAAATATCAATATAAATTCCTGTTGCTGATAACATTAAAGAAAAGCAGGAATTATAAACTAACCACTATGCTGTTTTACAAAAAAATCAGACAATTCAAGGGCTAGACACACCTTCATAGACTGTCCTTCCCCATCTCCCATGAACTTCAGAATGGACTCCTTATATTCTGTATCTTTGAATTTGATAAAAGAAGGTTGTTATTTCTGTGAGGAGAGGAAGCTGACCTTGAAAATAGAGCCACGCTTGTGTCCACACTGATGGCCATACTGAGGGATCTACATGCTGCCATATGGAGAGCAGAGGGATGCTTAAGCGTGAAGGTTCACCTTTTCATTGCTGAGGGGACCCTTGATTATATACTCATGAAATTCTAAATTAATTTTCCCAGGGAGACATCTGTTGTACTTGAAATAAAACTTTCTGCAGTAATAGAAATGTAGAAGAAACTGAAGCTGCCTGGGACTGGGCAGTGGTTTACAATCAGGATTGCCAGTAACTGCTAGCTGCCTGTGTTGAGTACTTACAACGGCTAATGCTGGGGGATGGAATTTTTATTTTATATTTTAGTTTTATTAATTTAAATTTAGACAGTGATAGCCAATGATCCTGGCACTACACAATTTACATCTACAAATCTCTGTGTTCTTGATTGTCTTTGCCTAATGGAAATACAAGTAATGTCACATTTTATGTTACATCTTCTTTTTTAAATATTTTATTCTTTTTATTTTATGTGTATGAGTGTATTACCTTTATGCATCTGTGTCATGCAATGCGATGGAGGTCAGAGGAGGATGTCAAGATCCCCTGGAACTGGAGTTAAGAACAGTCATTAGCCATCATGTGTGTGCTGTGAATCAAACCTGGGCCCTGTCAAGAGCAGCCAATGCTCTTAACCACTGAACCATCTCTCCAGCCCCTATTTTACATTTTCTAAGTGTAACATTAGTAAAGAAAATAAAATAAAAATTATTTTAACATACAATTGACCTAATATATACAAAATATTCTGATTTAAATATTTAATTAGTACACTTATGGAGATAATTTAGAGTGCTTTATTGAACTACTTCTTTTAAACTTGTATAATTTACAATTAAGACCATTCCTCTGTTTTAATATAAATTGCCAATGTGTACTAAATAATAATCTTACAAAACTGTACAGTTGTGCATATATACATAAAAGAGTAAATTATATAAATAAATACATGTACAAATGAAATATAAGCTACTTTCCCCTCTCTTTTAATTTAAATAATCATCAATCAAAATAAAGTACCATTAAAAATTCCTTTCCTGGCCACAGTTACCATATTTCAATCAGTCAGTTATATAATTAGTAAAATTTATTAAACTATAAAAGTGAGACCATGAATAAGAACCCGGAAAGCTGCCACCATCCCTGGTAGCAGTTAGGATGCTCAGCTTTCCTACCCATAGAAGTGAAGTAACTTGCAGAAATGTAATTTCTCCATTTCCTGCTCCTTTTCTCATGGTTGAGCTTGCTCTTTTGGAGCCTTCATTGTTTCCCTCCTGTGAATTTGGCCTGTACTTCTCGCATGTGTTAACCAATGCTGGCTAAGAAAATCTTTCCATAAATGCAGAGCTTCGGGGGTCTAGCTTAGCTAGCATTAGATCCTCTCACTTCATTCTGGTTCCCACTCTTTCCTCGGGAAAATGGACCTGTGCCTCTGTGGGGCTGTATAATTGTTCTGGCTCTTCTTACAAGGTGTCTTCTCTCCTCTGGGTTGAACAGCATAAGCAGCTGTTTAAGATGTACCAAAGAGTACTAGACACACCGAATTCATCTCTCCCCAGGAAGGTTGTACACGGGAAACTCGTTCAAAGACAAGACTGAAAGTGATTTCCAGGCCCCTAAATCCAATTTTCTTCCCATAATATTCTCCTGAGTAATAATGAAGAACTGTTTGAAACGTCATCAAAGGGAAGACAGGATGTTACCTATACTAATGCACCCAATCCCTCAGAGTTTGAAGAAAATAAGGCTTCTCAGGACACAGATTCCACATCTGAAGGTCATCTATATCCATATGCAATGAAGACTTTGAAGGGATGTAGGAACTCCAACCAGGGAATGATTGCCAAGTGTTCTTTGGAATATCTGTCCCTGCGAGTAAGAGCCTGGCCCCCAGACAATTCCTGTGATTCAGCCAATTGGCATATTCCAAATTTCCTTTTACCACTGAAGGACAGCATAATCTTGTCATATGTTGCAAGATATTTCTACAGAGCATTCTTTGTCTTAATGAATCTCAGGTGCAAAGGGTTTAATTCTCCCTTTTCCCCAGTTCATAATATATTATTATCCTTGGTTGAAGGAAATTCATTCTTATTAGCAGATTTAAATATATTTTCTTTATCCATCCATTTACTTATTGAAATATTTGTTTTTGTTTACTTTTATTTTCCTAAATTTCCCTTTTGAAAATAGTCAGTGTATGTTTAATAGCATCTCTATTGGGGAAAGGTCTTTCAAAGGTTTTCCTGTATTTTCATAATTATTCTGCTTTCAATTGCTATATCTTCATATATATTAGGTAGGACATGGGTAGCATGTTGTATACTGATGACATTACATAAGATTATAGAGGCAGGCAGATCTTTGTGAGCTCGAGACCAGCCTAGTCTACATAGTGAGTTCTAGGACAGCTGGGGCTACAGGGAGACCCTGTCTCAACAAGACAAAAAAAAAAAAGATTACAAACCACAAAAAAATGGATATAAATATGGATTCAATTTAGTTAATCAGTGATTTTTCCTATCTGAAAAACAACAACAACAACAACAAAAAAAGGAGTTGGGAAACTATGGACTGAGCTCCAAATCTAATCTACCACCTGTTTCAGCACAGTCTACGCCCCCAAAATGGCTTTTATAGGGCTTGAGAAGGCTCAGCAGTCGGTAGCACTTGATGTTCATGTAAGGGTGGCTCAAAATTGCCTGTAACATAAGCTCGAGAAGAGCGAACACTGTATTCTGGCCTCTGTGGACACTTGCATGTATATGTGCATACTCACATGCAGACATACACACATAAATGAAAAATAAATTTTAAACAGCTTTTGTATATGAATATTTGCAAATGACAACAGTGAAGGTTAATTTTTATATTTTATTTATTATTTTTATTTTATCTCTATGAGTGTATTGTCTGCATACAATGCCTTCAGGGGTCAGAAGAGGGCATCGAATCCCCTAGAATTGGAGTTAGCGATGGTTGTGAGCAACCATGTGAGTGCTGGGAACTGAACCCTGGTCCTTTGCAAGAGCAGGCAATGCTTTTAACTGCTGAGTTATCTCTCCAGTCCTGAGGGAATGTTAATTTGAACCCTAAATTGGAGAAATTTTATTCTCCCTCAGAATGATTATTCTATGCTCATTGGTAAACTTAGAAAGTGTCTGTACTCAACCACTGCTGTTGTTATATTTTGACTTTGTAATAGCATTTTGTAGAAACTTTCTTTTTCTCATTATCTTTTATCATCACTGTTTTCTATTGGTCCCCAAACCTAACCTAAATTTACTATGTTATTTAAATTTTTATATTCTCCAACTCTTTCCCTAAAGGATATGCAAGAGAATCAGTTTCATTGAAGAATTCTTCAAGAGAACACAGAAGTTGTGAAAATCAGCACACTCTGTACAGGCTTTAATAGCCTGGCTCTGGGAGTCGAGAAGACTGTGAGGGCTAGTGACAAAGCCGGAGGCCTCCAAAGCACAGCCACAGATCTACAGCAGATGTAGTCAATTTGCTTCTTTCCTGGCCAGATGGAGACTATAAAGTCAGAAACAAGACAACCCTCTTTATACCAGTTCTTTACACTGTCAACACATAAACTCCAAAAAAAAAAAAAAAAAAAAAAAAAAGGCACCTTGCTTTCTTCAGGCTAAAGCACTTCCACTGAATTTTTATTAGCCCAATTCTCACCCATATGCACGGCTAACCCACTGAACGGTGTTGTTATGTTCCAACCACCTGCACGGTAGCATATGTTTAGATCAGAAGCAGCAGGCCATGGTGAAACTTTGCAAGAGGAAAATAGGAACCTAGGGTCTTATCCTACCACTTAATGGCTAAATAGCCTAGTCTAAGTCAAGTTAGTTAGCCTTCCATTTACCCTCAGTTTTCTTCACTAAAAATGGAAATTATAACTATTTCCTGGGCTACAGTTCTAAACATTTAATAATCAATGTAGCATAAGAGCTGATGAATCACAAAGTTGTTTACATGAAGAACAGGTGGAACTCAGTCAGATTTATTCACCAGTGATGTGGGGTCTAAATTAGCAATGGTGTCATGGCGCAGAACAGTGTTTAATAAAAGTACTTTGTGAATTTTACTATTCTTATAATGCTAAAATCCTTCTCTTCTTCCTTATATCAGTTCCCTACTTTATCCATTGAAACCCACTGAATTTATTTAGTGTCAAATTTTCTACTTCTTTAGTTTGGGGTAATTTCAAATGATAAAGATATCAGTACCCTGAAAATAAATATTTAGAAATATTTAGAAATAAGGTTGGCATAACTGAGAAGCATTACCGTCCTGCTCACAAGAAGAAACATAATTGGCAGTGAAGTTATTGCTAGAAGCAAATTAAGTTTTAGATCCTTAAGTCTTGAAAACCCAGTTATAAGAAAGATCAATGTCAATTTTAATGGACTTTTCCCAAGCTGAGTCCACTTGAGCAAAATGTTCATGGCCTCACCTCAGTTCATATGTTTAAACCCTAACCTTCCATATGGTGGTGTTAGGGGATAGGGCCTTTGAGAGAGAGGTATTCAGGTAATTCTAGTGGAGTACTCATGAATAGATTGAGTGTCTTCATAAACGGAATCAGAGTGCCTAAATGCCCACTTTTTACCATGTGAATAACAGCAAGAAATTTGTGGTCTGTAACCTAGAAGATGGTCTTTCCAAAGCTGGATACCCTGACATCCTGATATCAGACATCCAGCCTCTAGAAGAGTAAGAAATACATTTGTATTCCTCATAAACCATAGCCTTCTATGGTACATTATTAAAACTACCCAGACTAATTAAAAAAATGTACAAAATCTCTTAGCATCTACGACTAGTAGACATATCAAAGAAGACCAGTAAAATTCTATGTATTGATTAGATCTACTATGACATATAAAGAGATAATGTGTTGACTTTGTCTAGCATATATCATGCACTATTCTGAAAGCTTTACACATATTAACTTATGTCCTTACAGCTCTCCAGGTAACATGCTACACATTCCTCTCTCACTTTTTATTCTCTTGATCTTTTCTGCCCAGCATTCTATCACAACTACAGCACCTCATTAGACATGGATTCCAATCAGCTCGATGTTGAGAGCAGTTAGTTCCCAGTCACCCAGGCCATCCTCTGAGTCTCTACATTCAGGACTTCTGATACTCCAGAGCAGTGTGTCAAAACAGCCTGCTCAGAGTTTACATATGCAAATTCAGAAATGAAAGGGCATTATTCCTAGAGCAAATATTCACTCCATGAGGGCCAGTAGCTGATAAAGAACTGTTTCTCTGTTGTTCCTCTAATAGAACAATCTTCAAATGCTTTTCAGATAACATCTTAGACAGTACAGCAGCGTATTAAAACACTGTAACTAATGATCTTTGTAATAATAGAGCAGAATGTTTTGATTTTGTTTGTTGAAGAACTCTCTCTCTCTCTCATCTTTCTTTCCATCTTTTCATCCCTCTCTCCAGTCCCCATTTTTAAAATTTTTTGTCTGTTTAATTTAGTTGTTTCTGAGATGGTATGGCAAAATCTCTTACCACAGTATATGCAAAGATTTTTCTACTGCTTATATGTTTAATATATTTTGCTACAGATTATGGTCTTTATTTTCCTAATAGTTTGTTCTAAATACATATGTGCCTTATAAATATGAATCATAAATGCATAAACATCTAGGGTGACATATACTTGAAATAGTACATTAACATGTATGATGTTTTTCATACTGAAATCTATTTTGTCACATAAATCATTTTTCTGGTTAACATTTTTATAGTGTCCACCTGTGATAATTAATCTTGGTTTTAAATCTGACTAGATCTGGAATCAATGGAAAAGCAAGCCAGTGGGCACTTATGTGAGAAGTTTTCTTGATCATATTATTTGAAATGGAAAGCTCCAACTTCAATGTAGGCAGTACCTTCCTGTGCCATCCCAGATAGATGAGATTGAGAAAGAAGTATTTTGGTTCTGCCTGCTGGACTCACTCTCACTGGCTAGTTCATCAATGCTGCTGCTACTTTTGTTACATCCCTTCACTGATACTATGACCTAGTGTCAGCCTTCCAATGTGGCCAGAAGGCCAGCAGCTCTTCAGGAATCCCCAGGCCTTCAGCACCAAACTGGGATTGCTGAGACATCCAGCCTCGTGGGCTGAGCAGCTATTGGATTGTGAACCATTGTTGGAGCACCCAGAAAATATTGTATAAGCCAATCTAGTAAATCCTCTTCTAATACATATTCATTTTATCATTTATGTTCCTCTGGATAACCCTGACTGAACCCTGGTACACTAGCAGTTTTCATTAATATTATTTTATTATGATTTTTGGATATATGTTCCATAAGCAGATTATTATTGAATTTATAAATTTGTTTACTTAAAAAACCTTAGATTTGCCGGGCTTGGTGGCACACGCCTTTAATCCCAGCATGTGTGAAGCAGAGGCAGGTGGCTCTCTATGAGTTCAAAGCCACCCTGGTCTACATAGTAAGTTTCAGGCTGGCTGAGGCTTCAGGGAGACCCTGTCTCAAAAAGACCAGAAAACAACAACAACAACAACAACAACAACAAAACAACCCCTTAGATTCACAACTAACGTCATCTTTATAAGCTATTAAATTAATCTATGAATTTTTATTGTTTGCCATATTTAAGTCTGCTAATTCCCTTTACAAAATGCATTTCCATTGTTTTTCTTAACAATGAGCTGCTTTCTGGAATATTTATATGACTATCATTCCAACGAGTCCCTCAATTTTCTGTCTCATGAGAACGTATTTCTTCTGTTAAGTTTACTGCTTCTCAATTCTTCCTGGTACTCTGCAAATATTTGATAATTTTTATTTTTCAGAGAAATAAATGACTTTGTACAATAAACAATTAACTGCAGCATGTATGCTTGACCTAAGGCAGAATGTCACTTCCTAGGCAGACAGTGAAGACAAATCTATTTGCAGATCTGCGTTTCCATATTGTATACAAATTGAGAAAGGGCATGTGACATGGCAGTTATAATGGCTTCAAATTTCATGTCCGTGTGAAAACCAGAAATTTCCTGGTAGTACCATTACAACGTTTGAGGCCACTAAGTTCACTTCAGACATTTTGGCATCATCCATTAAAATCACCATCTTCTCTATTCCTTCCCGAGCAGTTTTTTTCACTGACCAGCATTTCAGCCATGTACCAGAACTCAACTACCAAAAATTCCTGGTTTCATTTCTGCTAAGGTGGAGATAAGTTAGATCAGACTTGAAGTTCTCCATTCCAAATCTTTTCCCATTTTGAGAAAGGCATATATCTGCCCAATAATGATTTGCCTAAAGGAAGCCAGACAGAATGGCTCCCAGAGTAACTATATAAATGAGAACATATAGGGAGAAAGGGGAGAGGAGGTTGTCTGTGGAAACCTTTAGGAGCAAGGAAGGTGGTGACCAAAGGGGGGAGAAAAACCAAATATTTTATCAAGAAAAGCGTTTAGTGCCTTACTGAAATAAGCAAAGCTAGTTAACATAAGCAAAATCTCAAAATAACAAAACTGTTCCATTAACTAAAGGAACAATACCAAATGAGTTTTGAATGTTTTCACAAGTTGTACAATATGAACCTTACAATGCATTAAACTTTAGCATAGACATGATTTTTTTTTGTTATTTTTATTTTGTGTGTGAGTATATTGCCTGCATGTATGTGACTACACCCATGTCATGCACTGTCCATGGAGGATGGAAAAGGCTGTTGGATCCCCTGGGACTGGAGTTAAAGACGGTTCGTAGTCGTCATGTGGGTGCTGGGAATCGAACCTGGGTCCCCTGCAAGAGCAGTCAGTCCTCTTAACTGCTGAGCCATCTCTCCAGCTCCCATAGACATGATTTTTAAAGCTCTGGAACCATCATATGATTAATGCCTGATTCCCATCTGGATTCTGCAGTATTCATATGTATATTTACATACAGTTTATCCCCTATCTACTTCAAAATATTTTGTACTGGCTTAGCATGAAAATCAAGCACAGATGACTAACAGTAGACAAAGAAAAACACTGTCAACCCTAAAGGAAAGTAACTGATCAGAAACTTAGGTGATGGCTATAAAGACAGAGCACTAAAACTGATTCTAAGCTTCTTAGTATCAAGGTGGCAAGGAATTTACCCAGTGAGCCCTCTCCTCAGCCCGAGTTTGGTGCTTTTAATTAGTTATGGCACTATTAAATATTACCAGAAGAGGAAGTATAAAAAGTAGCTCAATATTTTGCCTCTTTTACTAAACCTAGAGTATGGTTTCCCAAAGTATGATTACTATAGGCATAAATGAACAAACGACAATTTTATGGGATCTTTGGATAGATAAATGTTGCACTTTAATAGTTATTTCTAGCTGGGCCTTTAATGCCCCCAGCACTTGGGAGGCAGAGGCAGGCAGATCTCTGTGAGTTCAAGGCCAACCTGGTCCACATACTGAGTTCCAGGACAGCTGGGGCTACAGTAAGACCCTGTCTCAAAAAAAAAAAAAAAAAAAAAAAAGCTATTTCTTTAATTATTGGATGCCTTAATTTTAATTTTTTGCACAGTTTGCAAGAGTAATAGTTTCTTCTTCAAGATTTATTTTATTTTTGATTGTGTGTGGGTGGGGTGTGCAGATGCCTGCAGAGGACAAAAGAGGATTTCACATCCTCTGGAGCTAGAGTTCCAGGTTGTTGTGACCCTCCCAACATGGGTGCTGGGAACTGAGCGAGATCAATACATGCTCTTAACTGCTGAACCATCACTCCAGCCCCAAGTGTGATAGTTTCTTTAAAAAAAAATCTTTAACCAAACACAACCAAATTTACTTAAATAAAGTTATCAGGTAAACAAGAAGAAGAAGAAAAAATTATTATTTTATATTTCCAGAATTACTAACATGGAAATAAATTACTAGCATGGAAAAAATCGTTGTTTTATTGGTATTACCAAATAAATTAAATATAGCTACAAAAATGCGTTAATTTTGTTTGAATTCTTTAATATGGTCAAATGATCCATCTACTTTCACACAATGAGATTCTTGTGAACTCTCACAGTAAGATTATCTCAAACATCTCATTAGGAATCATAAGTGGTGGAATAATCACTGAGAAATTTTCATGATGTATTTCTTTCCTGAAATTGCCGCTTATTATTTTTTGGCAATACATTTGTTCATCTCTAAAATAAGATCCTAATACCTGGACTAATCTTCCATTTAAGAAGGAAATTGCTTAGCCAACACTAAGTATAGATAGATCTTCAATACAAGGCATCCATTCAGCTGCAGTAACCACGATCCTGGTGTCTGGGTTGCTACCTCAGTCAGTGTTCCTATGGCAATCTAGACCCATTGCTACTGTGAAACACCAACCAGTGAAGGTCATGGTCAAAGTCATCAGAACTTTGCTTCTGAAGACAGTATCCTAGGATGGTGCATAAAGGAAATTCACTGAATGTAAGGGCAAAAACTGACATAAGGAATATAAAAGAACATTACTGAATATTATTCTACCAAACATCTATTTAGTGAAAAGGTCCGAGTGATGAGTGCATTCAGAATCCACTCTTTTCTAATCTGACTGAATTGACAAGGTATTTTCAACTCTTTTGAAATAGAGGTGTTAATTGTGCATATTATGCAACTTTTATAATTGCAACAAAAGAAATTGTCTAACTTTTTCTGTTTTGTAAGACTGCATGCACATGCACATTGTCTGTTAGCTATTTTCTGTGTCCTGGGATCTACATCATTTTCCATGCTATAGAGAAGATTTGCTCTTAGAATACAAATGCCTTATGGACCAACAATAAGGCAAAACTTGGAATACCTGCTACAAGAATAGGTAGTCACATAGATTTGTTTGGTAAATGAGGGAACTCATAAATTAATCAAGTATTGAGAATACCATATTGTTATTCCATTTAGAAACACAATCTCATAGTGAATTTAAAGGCAAGAAAAAGGAAGCCTATAAATTAAGGGTGTTTGCTGATTACATATATTCCTTCTATATCAAACTTATACTTACCGAATTATTTTACAATTTCTTTCTCTGCCCTAGAATAAATACTTAAACTACTTATATGCTGCTTTCTAGAGTAGCCCTGCTTTTTTACTTTAACTACCAGTATTCCTTTCATGTTTAATTCACAGGTTCTTTGTAACTTCAAAAGCAGAATGTTCAAATTAAGTAACATGTATGTTATAAAGACTGTTTTATTGATTACTTAAAAGTACTCATGAGTATGAATGTTTCTATCCTTTGATCTAAGACTTTTTATTCGTAGGCCTCCACTATTAAGATCCCCAAGGCTTCTCCCAACATGGAGGCCCGAGTCTGTGGTGATGAATCATGTAGGGAGTTCTGTTTTTAATTGCTGCTCCCTACCTGCCACAGAGCTTTCAGATCATGTGGCTTTTCCCAGAAGCCAATGAGATCTACTTCTCTGGGAAAGGATGTAACGTGTGGAGAAACCTCAGCAGCAGCTTTGTTTTCTCTACATCAGTTCACCTACAGTATACAGCTGCAGTTCCTGTGCCCACTGGACAGAAATAAATTCATAAGAATGATGTGGAAGGTGAAATCGAGATTGAAAGTGATTTCATCCCAGTTGAGTGGCTCTTGGTGCTCTTTGAAATGCATCTCTGTGTCTTTCTGTCAGCAAATTCTCCCTTCTGTTGGCTCCTCCTCAGCTGAGTCTCACAGCGCTCAGATTTCAAGCCAGCATCCCTATTACTTGCTCTCTAGTACTCAGTGTCTGTTCTCCTTTCACCTTCAAATGCTGTGGCGATATAGACAAACTTTTATGACCTTATGGAAGCTACATAATTCAGAGCTGATGGAGTAGACTCATTGCTTTTCACATCACACAGATTTATCAATGATGAGCTCTACTACCACCACAACTTTTAAATGTCAAATAACTAAAGAAAACCAATCTTTGAAATAAATATTTACTATTAAAAGAATGTCAGAGGAAAGAAACAAAGGTAAAGAGGCAAAATTAGAGGCAAGTCAGGAGGTAATTCATTTACTGTTCCTGAGACAGGAATTTTAATTGATAGCCAAACAAGAGCAGCTTAAATGTGATTGATCAGTTCTTTGGGAGAGGGGTGTTGTTTTAGAGTACAATTGGGTTCAAAACAAAGATGGTCATGGTATTGATACAGTATAGCATTAAGACAGAATATATCATTTCAATAAACATGAGAATAAAAAATGAATTACCAACACAAGTCACCACATGTCACAGAAGAAAGATGCTTCAGCAGTTTCATCCCAAGTATAAGCAGCGAAACATCAGTAGGTTGTTTACAAACTGCCATGTTCTTTCATTGCACAAAGCACCTAGTAGCAGTCAGAAAGAGTCCTCTTGACCTAAACTGCCTGAAGTTGATTCTTACTTTAACCTAATTGTGTAAGATTGTAAGGCAGTCAGCTGGTGTCAAAATGGGAATTTAAAAAGTTCTCATCTCAGATGGATGTTGTGAGCACTCAGAGAAGTAAGGAAAGTGAAACGCATGGTTTGTAGAAGGCGCTTGCTAAATTTTGACCTTTAATCAGGACTCTTAGAAATACAGGACATTTTCTTTGAGGTCTGAGTCTTGCTGCTTGCATCTATGTTATAGAAAAACACTGTGTGTGTGGTTTATTTTTTTACAGATGTTAAAGTTTCATTTTATGCAAGCTTTCTTTATTTGATACCATTATTCAAAAATTACAATTTTGCCAGGCATGGTGGTGCATGCTTTTAATCCCAGCCCTTCGGAGGCAGAGGCAGTCTGATCTCCCCAAGATGGAGGCCAGCCTGGTCCACATAGTAACTTCCAGGCTGGCTGGGACTAGAGAGACCCTGTCAAATAACAAAACAGAACAAACAAAAATGCCAATGCTGATGTTTCATATATTTCTGTCCAACTAAACAGCAACATAAAATTCCCAATGACTTTATTTTGTTCTTAGTCATCGACTGCTCTAAAATGAATACTGCACTTAAAAACATCAATCTCTGAGTTCCAGTCTCCTTATATGGCCACATAGCACTGGATGAATTTTAAATGTCATGTTGGACAATTTCCTAGTCCTTTATAAATGTTTTGTGCTCATCAATCCCCTTAGTTGATGATCTTACCTCATTCTCATACATTGGTTTTAATTTATTGACTATCCTATGTGTAGATCCAACCATGCACAAAGGTTTTATATTTCTCTATTTTCTAAGGGCTGCTCTTCATATTTACACCAGCACGAAGCAACACATACTAGTCACCCGAAAACTAGCCCAAATCTGACCAGCCGACTTTGAAGACATGAAATAGAAAGTTAGACACAATTCTAGACCCTGCTGTGACCATCTCCCTTTCTCTCACTCTGAACAAGAAGAAACTCTGCTCCTTTTTCATGATCTTCCATGTACATGAAGAGAGCCAGAGCCTTAAATTTCATTGATCAAATAGTAATTTGTCAAAAGTAATGTCCAGTACATTGCAAAATAAATACTGCCCCCGGCCAGATAGCTGGGTCTAATTATTTTCTTCTTATTCAGGGCCATTTAATATTCTGATGACTGTTTTTGAAGTCATTCAAATTTTGTTGTATGACAGCAATCTATATCTGAGGTGGCAATTTCTATCAAGGCTCATTTTGTGCCATGTGGGTCAACCTGAGGCTGTTTTCAACAGATGATTTTGTATTTTCAACTACATGTGTTCAGATGGTCATGATAATAGGATACATTATATATATATATATATAGAGAGAGAGAGAGAGAGAGAGAGAGAGAGAGAGAGAGGTTCAACTGTGTTTGGCTTGTGAGGCCAAACTTCCAGTGCAACACAATGACCTCTTTCCAACGTAAGTGGGATGTGTGTATGTGCATGCATATATAAAGTATATAAAAGAAGAAGATAAATCTACACAATTCTTTCTAAAAATTAGGGGCGGACTGGGAGGAATCTTAAGCGCCAAATTTAGAGTGTAATATAGGGGTTGGAGGGATGACTCAGTGGTTATGATAGTGTACTGCTCTCACAGAGGACATGAGTTTGGTTCCCAGCACTATGTCAAATGGCTCACCAGAAACTCCAGTTCCAGGGGGATATGACACCCTCTTCTGCCTTCTATGGGCATTGCACAAGTGCACATACACATGCAGGCATAACACTCATACACAGAAAATAAAAATAAATAAATAAATAAAATAACCCATTTATTATCCACAACGTTGTATAGATCAGAAATCAGAGCATATTTGACTGAGTCCTCTACAAGGCAGTGCAAGTTGCTTTTGAAGGGCATGTCATTTGATTGGCTCTGTCGGTCATATGTTCCCATTTCCATGTAGTATAATACAACATAAGAGTGATATTTGGTCATATTCACTGGTTCCAGCTACATCCATATGGAAAATTATTGTGTAATAATATGATTCACAGGTGCAATTCTTAGACTTGTCTATCATACTATGTAACATAGCTGCTAAATTTTTACATGCGAGAGCTCTCCTCTTCATCATACTGAGCTCACCCCACTAGAAATGATGTCATAGACTTCAAACTAGAAAATGTTAAGTAATGTTCTCCACAGTCAGAAGCCACACTCTGGGTTCTCTCACTTTGTAGGTCTAATTCTTCTCAAGTTATGAGAGAGCAAGACAATGTCTGTATCTTTCACCTACTGCTGACTGGGTTTAGGCATATAGCTGTCTTCCTGTATGTCATCCTGTATGTGGTGCGAATCCCAGTGACCTCACGAACTGCCTGGCAAAGCTTCATTCGTGCACCTGCTGCAATAATGCTCTTTATAGGGCAGTGGTTTTCTCAAGCTTCTGTTTCAGGCTTTCATCTTTTTCTTCCCAACCAGGAGAGCTGACAAGAAGTCTCAGCTCCAGTGCTGCCTCTCAGATACCACAGCACTATTAGGAGGATCGATCTGCTCTCTGTTACCTTAATTCAATAATCAAGAATGACCTGTAAACAGCTGATTACCAAAATTTTAATTTACCACAAGACACCAGAAAAATTCGTTGCCTGGGTTCCACTTTTCAAGTCGAATTGACCAGATTTTTTTGTGTGCTTATTTTTTCAAGCACTTGAAGTGCATATATGTGATATACGTAAAGTGATGTTTTTATGCATTCATGTTGAGGGCTAATCAAACCATTTAACCCATCCATCAACACACGTAGTTACTACTTAAAATTTTTGTGATGACTTCATTTAAGATCACTGACTTAGCAAATACCATTGTATAACACAGTAGTATTATTGTCACTATATTGTACATTAATTCTCTAAGGCTTACTCATTATACATAACTATAAGTTTTTCCCCTTTACCTGACTAACATCTCTCCATTTCCTTACCCCATCCTCAGCTTCTGAACCACCATTTTCCTTGCTTCTATATATCTGACTTTTTTCGGCGGGGGGATCTTTTTGAGACAGGGTCTTCCTCTAGCCCCAGCTGTCCTGGAGCTCACTATGTAGACCAGGCTGGCCTTGAACTCACAGAGCCGCCTGCCTCTGTCTCCCAAGTGCTGGGATTAAAGGCGTGCACCACCACGCTGGGCCATATCTGACTTTTAAATAATTCTACATTTTATATTATTGATGTTACAATTCATATCTTTTATATTTCATTTCCAATAAAAATTATTGCGGTGATAGTTTTAAATTTTTTTTCTTCTATGTTTTTTACTAAAGGTAATTTTAGAATATCATTGCAGTATTAGATTATTCTGAGACTTATTTATGCTTACTTCTTCCAGTATGTTTCATGTTTTCATGTTACTAATTACTAATTTTCATTCAAATTTAAAGGCTTCCCATTTCATTTCTTATAAAATACATTGGTAGTGAATTCCCTTAGCTATGGTTTCTCTAGGAAAGTCTTTATGTCTCATCCATTTCTGAGGGCTAGTTTCTCTTTACGTCTTTTATTGGCAGGGTTATGGGATTTGTTTCTATCAGCATTTTGAGTATATTATCCCATTATTTCTTGGCCTGCAAAGTTTCTGAGAAACATACTTATAGTTTTCCTGAGAGATTCTTGTATAAAATAAGTCACTTTTCTGTTGTTGCTTTCAATATTATTTATCTGTGACTTCATAATTCAGTTATGGTATATATCTACATATGATCTTTAATTTCAGCCTCTTTGGAGAGTCTTGAGCGTTGTGAGCTTAGATAATCATATTGCTCCCACAACCCGGAGATTTTCAGTCACTGTTTAAATTGCCTTTCTATCTTTTTCTTCAGATCCCATAATTTTCACTTTGGTTTCCTTGATGATGACTTCTGTAGAATCAGGCTATCTTTGTGTGTTTGTGTGTGATAGGCTGAAATCCTGTACAGTGTCTGTAGGGATGTGTTAGACATTGGCTCTGAGGCTGCACACACAGGCATAGTCCTTTACTATTTGAGAGATCTTGCAAGGTATATGGCCAGACATCTCAATGGCTCCTGCAAATTTATACCTTTTGTTGATTTCATAGCAGGGTTACTGTGACTCGCTTCTCCTTTTCCTTTTCTTTGTCCTCAGCCATGTCAGCACTCTCAGTGTTCTGTCTGGGAACAAGAACGTGGAACTTTGGGACACCATCCTGTACAACTACGGAAGATATGCGCTCAAGCTTGCTGGTACTGAGTTGAAATTCTTCATGTACGCTGGACTCTCCAGTTTTCACTGGCCATTTTTTCCTGACAAAGGTCAGTTATCTATGATTTGTACTTAATCTCCCAAGACTCCATCAACCTGGTCCTAGTTTTCTCCCCTCCCCAGATCACTGACAAGCAGATCACTGTCCTACCAAGGACAATTTTAGATTTAATTCAGATGCTCGTTGGAAACAGAGGGAGGCAGTGAACATACTGAGAGGTTTGATTAAGAACTTCAAAAATGTCCATAGTGAGCTGAGGGTGGTGGTACACACCTTTAATACCAGCACTCAGGAAGCAAAGGCAGAGGCGGGAGGATCTCTGTGAGTTTCAGGCCAGCCTGATCTATAGAGTGAGCTCCAGGCCAGCTGTGATTACAGGAAGACCCTGTCTGGAAAATAAAGACAAGAAAATAAACAAACAAACAAAAATGTCCATAGTGAAGAGTAAAAAATGGACAGAGAATGAGCTGTGGAGAGTCATTGGTGAGGGGACAAAGAATGAGGCTGTGCTCCCTGAATACCTAAGGGAGCAAAAGATTAGTCGTCTAGAATGTGACTGAAGAAGACATTTGGGCTGGAAAGATGGCTCAGTGGTTAAGAGCACTGGCTGTTCTTGCAGAAGTCCCAGTTTGAATCCCAGGACCTACATGGTGACTAATCGTCCTTAACTCCAGTTCCAGGGAATCCGATGCCCTCTTCTGTCCTTTGAGGGCACTGCATGAACACGGGTGCACTTGTCTACGTGCAGGCATAACACTCACACACATAAAATAAACATTAATTAATTAATTTAAAAGGTGTTATTGAATTTGAAAGACTGTTCATTTAAATAGATTAATTCACTGTCCTTAGAAATAAAGGGGAATGATATCTTATTAATACTTGTATAGTATAATGAACAAAGCACAGCTGCTAAAAGGCAGTCTAAGAGAAAATGCATAGGATGGCATTGAATGTCAACCTTGCCTCAGTAATAAAAAGCTACCTGGTGACATCAGCATATAGCATTCCTTCCTCACCATTTTCCTTGACAGGAGAAAGAAAACACCAGATGAGGCCAGTAGACTGGGAGATTCCCTGGAATGTCTCATTATTCCCTTCCAGTTGCCAAATGACCGGCATACATGTTAAATACACTTATCTCATAATACTAGTTTGATCAAACAATGGTTTCATTTTCTTCATTCAATAACCAGAATCATCTAAAATCTGTATTGTGCTGTACAGTGATGCAATGGTCTGCCATGACCACCCAGAGAAATTCAACTTCCTTTACTTAGTAATTTTTCTCAATATTTGACACTGTTGGCTATCTTATATCTGTTGAATTAAACCTTTTTTGCCTCCTAGAATGATGAAATTTATTGATTGCCCATCCACACAAACTTTGTCGACATTTACCCATGTTTCTTCTGGTGATTTTAATATCTGACTTGCTAAAATAATTGTTCTTCAGATTCATATCGAGTCCTCTGTTCTAAAAGTTATTCATGTTTATTAATTATTGTCATTAAATTGTTTATCTCTAAGTATTCTCTCTCAGACTAAAAATGCTCAATTTTTATGTAACTTTCATAACCAAAAATTCTATGTATTTTATCAACTAAGAAGTTAATTTCTTTTTATTTTTTTAACTTTTACAAAAACTTTATTGAGAATTTCATACATGCATATAAGGTGTTTTGATCAAATCCATGCCCACTCCCTCCCCTCCCAACATTCCCCCCTCTGAAGAGGTAACCCTAAATCTTTTAAGGATTAGATACAAGCTCCCAAATACTTTTGACATTTTTGGCCTTTGGAACAGAGTATGTTATTAACAGGCCCAAGGACATTTAGGCTTTTAGCCAAGAAACTGGCTACTTTTCTTTTGGGTCTTTTACCCTAACTACCTAGGCAATTCCTACCTCCTAGTCTTATCACGCCATCCTCTGAAGGGATTACCCAAATTGCCAATAGGGAATAAGGACGCAGACCGCTCTGGCTTTTTCTATGCTGAACAGGGACGCAGGGTGAGGTAATTGGAGTACCCTTTCAGTGGGTCTATCTAAAAGACTCCCAAATTGTATAACTCTTGTCTCTAAGAGGAAAAGAAAGTCCTTGAATCATGAATAGGAGATGTGAATGAGAAGTAAAGGCAAGAGTAATTAGCATTACAAGTTCTAGACAGGGAACTAGAAAAAAGTCAGAACAGGGCAATTTTCAAACGTTCATATGAGAGTCCATTGGAATTTCTTGACAAGGGCTTCCAAAAGCATCCCTCTTGGGTTCTTCCTCATTTTTCTTTTGTCTTCCAAGGCTGGGCTACCCCCATGCAGTAATTGTGGCATCCTGGGACCTTCTATTTTGAAGCTTTTCCATTCATGTAGGAAAAACTTTATGAGTTTTCCACATCTTAGTGAATGGGGGAAAGGAGTGGGTTTGGAAATATAGCTCTGTGGTTAAGAGTACTTATTCTGAAACCGTAAGAATCAGAGTTCAGATCCCAGCATCCAAGAAACAAGTTGAGTATTCCTGAAAATGCCTATAACTCTAGTTCTTAGGTTGGGGTCAATGAGTGGATCACTGAAGCTTTCTAAGCATTGCCTAGAACCAACTTCAGGTTCAAGGAAAGGTTTTGCCTCAAAGGTATATTCAAAGAATGATAGAGGGCACTTGATACTCTCTTCTGGCCACTGTGCACATGAGATACACACACCCTCACAGGCGTATGCACATTCATTTACATACATACACACACGCACACACACACACACAATTTTTTTACACAGCAAAAAAAAAAAAAATCAAAAGAAAGGTTGGAGAAAACACATCCACCTCTTCAACTTAGCTCAAAGGCATGACACAGGCAACACCACTCACAGTCTATTGTTTGTAATAGTTATATGAACTCACATACATGAAGAAAACCAGGAAAAGATACTGGGTGTGAAACGGCTTCCTTTGGCAATTCTATGTGGTAAAGAAGAAAGGCATACTTTTAGCACATAGTGAGCCATCTGTACTTTTATTTCTGAAAAAAGAATTGACTGTATTTTGATGCCCAAAGATTGTCTTTACTACATTAGGAGAGAAATTAAAATTGCAAAACCCCATGGTCAATTTAACTTGAACAAGGTTTCATATTTATTATATATGTATATACATTCCCTTTGGAGAATCTTTGAAATCACCCAGGAGAAGTGCACACAATGAACAGAATAATCACCAAACATTAATCACTAAAAAGGAGCAGAGAGAGAGAAAGAGCGAGAGAGTGAGAGAGCGAGAGAGCGAGAGAGAGAGAGAGACAGAGCCCTCAAGTCAGTGGCATAGGAAAATGCAGTTGGATTTTGTGAGGTTAACAAGAATAAATGTGGGATAGTTTGTATAGCAGTCAAAACAGTTAAATATAAAACTACATCATTGCAAAGATGTCATATGCTTATAGTCAAACTCATGCCCTTTCCCCTCACTATTTCCAGTCATAGTCAAACAATAATATGTTTTCTGTTTCAATAATTTTATCATTAGAAAATCTTATATAAACTGAATCATACACTATATGACCCTTTGATGTTGACTCTTTCCATGTAGCGTAATGCTCTTGGGAGCTACCCAAGTTGTTATGTGTATTCATAGCTCATTGCTTTGTGATGCTAACTCATGTTTCCTAGGAAGGCTGTACCACACTTTATTATTTTTTGAAGAACAATTTGATTAATCACAAATTTATATTTTGTAAATACAACTTCTATGAACAATAATATGTCAATCTTTAAAAAATAACTTTTCATTTTTCTTGGACAAATGCTCAGTTCAATTGCTTGGACTTGGGGCTCACACAAGTTTTCTCTTTAAGAAGCAGCCTTATTGATTTTCAGAACATTGTATCATTTGACATTCTCACTAGCAACATAGGAGAAGTCCACTTCCTGCTTCCAAACACTCATTTGGCATAATCATCATTTACATAATTTTATGGTACTGGAAATCAAATGCAGGGACTCGTGTACAGAAGGCCAACTCTCTACCACTGAGTTGCGCTTCCAGTAGTGTTACCTTTTCTAACAGACTCATAATAGTATCTCACTGTGGCATTAATTTTCATTTTTATACTAGTTAGTGATGGTCAACATTTTTCCTCGTGCATATTTATCATCTATATCTTCTTTGGTGAGTGTCTCTGGATGTCATTTACCCCTTTCTTACTATATCGTTTTAAATGTTTAGTTTTAAGACCCCTTTATTTAGTCTAGATTACAAATGCTTTATCAGATATATTTGCATCTATTTTCTTGAGATCTTCAATTTGTGTTTTTATCCTAATATTGTTCTTAGAGATATAATTTGTTCTGATGAGGTGATTTTTGTGGGTTTTTATGCCTCTGTAGATTATGCTTTAAATTTATATCTAAACTCTCCACTGATCTTTAAATACTAAATGTTATTACAATGATAATGTGCAAAAGCTTAAAATTTACATTTAATTTATTTATTTTAATCTTCTATTTATTTTTATATCATTATATTACTATAGATGCAATTGCACATATTTGATAGCTATTTTATATATTTTTATACAGACATGTTATTTGTATAGGAATTGTTCCAATTTGTGAAACCCAACTCCTCAACATACATCTTTCTGATCTGTGATTCAGCCAGAGATGGTTTATTGTCTCTTTTGAAAAAGTAAGAAAACTTGGAGAGAGAGGTTTAAGTGGGGAGAGTGATGGGAGGATAGGGCAAAGGTGAGGTCTGGGGAAGGGATAACTAATTGTAAGGATGGTTGAAAAGGAAACCTACTATTTATGTGCTTGCCATACATGTGTGTGCACACGTGTATACATATGAAAACGTTTATCAAGTTTATTCTTTAACAATTTAATCCATGTATATAATGCATTCTGATTACTCTCTCCTTTGACCCCCTTTTATCTTCCTCCCTTTCCTGTCACACACTCCCCACCAGTCCCTTTCCCAGATTCTTGAATTTACTTTCGTTTTGTGACTCTTTTGTTTAACCACAAAGCTTCATATTGAAACTACCTTTGGAGCCTGGTGGGCTCAGTAGTGAGATTACAATGACAGCAAGACTCCCCCTCTCCCTGAATCTCTCCTATCAAACAGTTCAGAATTGAGAGTTAGCCCCACATACCCTAAACTCTTCTGCACCCATACCTGACTGTTAGTGGGTCCATTCTTGTACAGACCAGCATAGCATCTGTAGTTGCTGTGAGATCTAGATTGCAAATGGTGTTTCCTGCCAGGATTCAGCCCTTCTCCCTATATTTCAGCTCTTACATTCTCTCCATCCACTCTTCTGCAATGTTCCCTGAGCCTTAGAGGGTTAGTAAACATGTCACATTAGGGCTGAGTGCTCTTTCATCCCTTACTCTCAGCATCTTGTATAACAATGTCTCTACAGTCACCCCTATTCACTGGAAAGAGGCATCTCTGTTTAAAGGTCAGGGTAGCTTTTGTCTATGGGTATAAGCATAGGTATTTAGAAGGCAGTTGGAGATTATTTTAATTTAGTTAAACAACAGTATTAAGCTCCTCCATAAGGCCTATGTCCTCCCCAACCATCAGTTTTTTACTAGGTTTACAATCCCAGGCACATGCTGGAGGAAGCAGGTCACTGGTGATGGGTCTTTGTGGATATACTATCCTTGTCTCCTTCCTGTAAGACTCTCTACTCCCTTATCCAGCCAACAGCCATGGAGTTTTGCAAACTCCCACTGACAGGGAACTTTCCTTGTGTGGTTTTCCCACAATCAAATACTAGTCTCTCTTAATCTGTGAGCCCTAATTAATTTTCCTCCTTTACTTTGTCTCTGTCCGGTATTTTTATCATAATGACCAGAAAAGTAACTAATATAAAATGTTTTAAAAATAGACTATTGGCTTCACGTTGTAAATTACCCACATCCAAATGTCATAATACAGGATGAAGAGAATATAAAAATTTGCCTGAGTACATGAAATCGTGGTCTTAAACACACAAATGTTTACCCACATCCACAAACACCCACATTTCATCACATATAAATTGTTCTTTCAAAAGTATAAAAATGTAGTCTTTTGAACTAATTACACATACAATATCTCTACATGAGTCCATGTGTATAGCTGGAGGCTATATAACAAGAAACCATGCCCGACCGGAGAAACCTCCCTTTGAGTTGTTGGTCAGGGTAGTCCAAGAGACACCCCAAATTGCACAAGCTCTTGCTACTGTCTTTGATTGCCTCTCAGAACTTGAAGATAAGACCCAATGGCTGAAGATACTTCAGACACAGGAATTAAAGGACTAGAGAAGGAACAGACCCAGAAGTCTCCTCAATGAGGACTACCTCACAAAGCATTGAAAGTGTTATGCAAGAATGCCAAGGAAAAAAATGTACCATCTAACCTGAATATAAAGCTTATGAAGAACAATAATGATTGATCTGGAAAATAATCCCCAATGGTATAATAGTGCACTTTTATCTTGGTTCTAACAGCTTTATAACTAAACTTAAGGCCTGCTCAATAGGTGGAAATTCAATCCTGGTACTGTAAACCTAGCCAACTATTCATTATTGGAGAGGTCATAGACCATAAAGGAGAATCTACTATTTTCCTAAATCAGTATAAGTTCTAACTCTATTCTAAATACTTATCCTTATACCTACAGACAACTATAGCTCCTAACCCTCCTCGAAGAAGATTGTTTTTTGCAACACAGAGGTTATTACAGAGATATACAACTGCTCAAAATGCAAAGAATAAGTGAATCTGAGTGCCCAGCCCTAACTGGCACATCTACAATACAACCTATACACGTAAGCTTCAAGTAACATCACAGAAGAGAGGACTAGGACATCTGCTACTAGATCATATCTTCTAGACATGTCAAGAAAGCTACATCAATAAAATCCAACAATACTGTTGCCCAAACAAGACCTCCATAATGACAAAACTGGTTGACATGCCAATGTAGATGGGGGAAATTTCCCCAAGCCCCACACCTAGATGAAGAGTTATAGGCAATCAAAGACAGTTGTGGGAGGGAGAATCCATTTTCTCTGGGATGAGCTTCAAGTGGTCAGCCCTAGACACATGTGCATTAAGAATGCTAAATGAAATCAGTAGGTTATGTACATATATTCAGTAATAACTTTATAAAAAGTCATGACTTTGAGAAGAAATTGAGGGGCACACAGGACAAGTTGAATTGGGGAGAAGGAGTAGAAATGATGCAAATATAGTGCCTATCTATGAAATCCTAAGAAAAAGATAGAAAAGGCATCACTTACTCATATATCCCCTTATAATGTATATAATCTAAAAAGAGAAGTAATAAGAATGAATTCGGGTAAACTATGTCTTCAGTATTTAAGATGCACTTAAAAACTGGTCATGATAATTACATATTAAAGATCAAAGGGATCTCTATTTATTTTCTTATTGATGAATAAACTTCACTTGCCAATGTACATAGCATGGAATAGCTTTGCTTTTAATAAGCTACCTATGTGAGAAGAGAGATGGAAGATGGGGAGATAGTGCCCTGTATTAAATGTTATTAAATGAATTCCTGAGCAATTATATAGACATACAGTTTTCTTTTCAGATGGAAAATTTTCACTTTAAGAAAAAAATGAAGTATATTTTACAGAATCTAACAGATTAGGTTCATGTTGATTGCTGAAAGAGAAATCCTACAGTAAGAAAACTAAAAATAGCACAAGTCTTTGAAAGTCACTGCACTCATAGTAAAATCATGTGAGCCTTAAGGCTCCCATGCAAAATCAAAGGCAGAACACACCCTGGTAGACAGTGCTCAGTCTGCCACAAAACAGGCCTCAGAGACACAGAAGGGGAGGCTTATTCATTCTTATCTGTAGAGTCTATTAGTCATACTAGAAGAACAAGGTCTGTACAACAAGGCCGATCACTCTCAATGAGCATCACCAATGGAAGAAAAAGTATTTCCCATTAGGAAAAAATAGTAGCATAGGGGAAAGTCTCTCTTTTGTGCTTAGTTACCCTTGCCCTTTCTAATCATCTATTTGGATTTGTATATTACAGCCCAACCCTGAGGAACTTACTTAGAACTGTCAGTCCCTAGAAATTACAGAAGACCCTATGTACCCAGCAAGTCATCACTCACCCGTCTAGATTCCATCTTTGACATGAAAAAATCCTTCCATACAACACTCAAAATATTCTATTAATCTGTGTTGACATTTGGGTTCTGTTTACTACCTCTGCCCTAAGCTGGGAATTTAACTATGTAACAGTATATATGATTTTAGTCTATATTTTCATAATGGCTCATAATTATATGTATCTTCTTTATCCTCCTCCTGTCAAGATATTTATTTTTCATAAAAGACCATCAGATTCTTCTAATTTCAAAACTTGCCACCTCAGGTAATTTGGTCAGAGGGACACAAAGGACAGTTTTTGCTCCTTCCCTCCTCGGTCGACTAGTTCCAGGGGACTATGAGCATCTCTCAAAATGTCCTGTAACTGTGGTGAATCACCTGCCCTCTTCATCAAGGAGGCCGTGGAGATCCCACAAGATGGAATTGAACCAGTGTCCAGTCTACAAAGAGGAGGGTCAACACAGAGGAAATGTTTCCTCCATGCTTCCAAGCAAAGCCAGACATACTCGAGAAGGACCTTTGACTTATCTTCACATAGACGGAACTGGTAAAAGAAAGGTGCCAGGGACTCCTCCCAAGCCCATGTGACCCTTGAGGAACAGATCCTCAATTGGCCTTAAGAGTAAAAATAAATTGGTTTGTCTGGGCCAATTGTGTGACTTTCTACTCTTGATTGGTCGCAAACTCATCAGCCCATATCACGCCACGAGGTAGGCAGAGACTAGAAGGTGGAAAATTACTTCGGGCATGCGTACTGACTTATTTACTGCTCAGCATGAACCAGATGTGAGCGCCATCTTGTAATGGCGTCTGCAGGGACGGCAGGCGGCTCCCCACAAGACCCCAATCTTATCTAATGGAATATTGATAACTGATTGCTGCTAGATGAGGAACAGCTGACCTTCCTAAAACAAAGACCTCTAGATAGGCTGACTAGATTCACTGGATGGACAAGTACTGGGGAATGGCTGGGGGTGCTGACAACACAGCAGACAGTAGCAGGGAAGACAGAGCAAAATGGCTCTAGTGGGGGAAGGAGGCTGTGGGGGGGTGCCATCTGGGAAGTGGGTGTATAGATGAAAAAGATTGTTTGGAATGTTCTGTGTGATATACAAACAAAATAGTCAACAAATTTAAAAAATGAGTTATATTTGAGGAGGAAACATAAAAATTTATGTCATGCTAATTAGCAGAGGTGATAAACATTATCATTGAAATCTACCCGATGACTTTATATCCACACACAGGTGCCAAGGATCCGAGTGCAACCGACCATGACTAGTAATGATCAGATACATACCGATTAGAGACACACGCACCAACATCTAAGTGCTATTAGCAAAAACAATGAGTCTTTCTGTAAGAAAGAGTATATTTTAAAATGAAATGGAGATCTTTTTAAAGGTTAAAAAATCATTCAATTTTATGTCTTACAGGGTTTATATTGAGTTCAATAATATATGACTGTATTAATTGAACTGTGAACCTAAAAAAATTTATAGCCACTTCTGAAAGAGATGTATCCTTGCTCTGGAAATTGTTATTGAGTATGTTAAAGCTGTTTTGAAATGCTTCTTCTGAAAAATAAAAAATAAAAAGATAATAAAAACTTACCACCTCTACAGAATTTGTTCAAGAAGTCTTATCAAAGAAACACAATGGTTAATATTAAATAATGTAGTTATAAGCTAAACATATTTGCCAAATTTATCTTTCCTTGTTTTAGTCTGTGGTGCATGTCCTCGGCAGCCAGATGGAGTTGCCAGCATGTGATATAGCGGATGAGTTTAGATGAAGTAAAATATGAGCGTTCACACTTTCTACCAAAAGCAAATGGAAATTCTTTCCAAACACATTGAGGTATCTAAATCATTTTCTGCTTACCTATGCAACTCCAGAGCAACTAAAATGATAAACTATTGAAAAAGTACTCAAAAGTACTGATGATAGAACCCAAAATAAAAAGAGCAACTACAGTACTTACCACTGGAGATCAAAACATAAAATTCTTGCAAAATTCATAAGAAAAGAAGTAAAGCCTACAATACAGAACTACAATTCTACCAAGGCCGTGAAAAGGAATGAGAGAAGTAGAAAGGCATTTCATGTTCTTTGATAAAACGTTTCTGTAAAGAAGCTGCATCTCCTAAAATAGTTTTCGTTTTAATACAATTCTGAACTAAGTGTCAACAGTTTTCTGAGATGGGGGTGAATAATTTGGTGAAATCATTCTACAGCTAGCTGGGGGGAATACATTTATGTAATTAAGACAAATTCCTAAGGTAGTAATTAATATAATGTTTAATATTGAATATATACTTTTTTCTACTTTTTAAACAGTTAGGTAATAATAATTAAATATATAGAACAATCATTAACTAATATTTCACAGGTTTTAGAATTAACACCTTAGAATATTGTTTAATTTCCATGACAATTTATGTTAAAGAGAATAGCATGCCTGTGTTGGGAGTGAGGAGGTTGTTGTTGGGTAGGACTCACATGAGAAGGTAGAGCAGCCTGTAGGATAGGTATATGGATTCTAGAGAAAAGGTCTGTTTCTAATCTCAGATGTATCCTTGCTCTCTGTGGGACCTCGAGCTTATTAAATTCATGATCCTGAGTTACTATCACTGAGGCTGAATCTTAATTCATAACATGTAATTTGAGGATAATAGACACATAAGGACAGTACATAAATGAAATATTAAAATGATTAGAAGTCCCCATCCTAGTAGATACTCAATAAATGAAAGCTTGAAAACACTTAGAAAGGGGGCTGGGGAGATGGCTCAGTGATTAAAAACACTGGCTGGTCCTGCAGAAGACCCAGGTTCAGTTCCCAGCACCCAAAGGGCAGCTAGCAACCATCTTTAACTCCAGTTCCAGGAGGATCCAATGCCCTCTTCTGGTCTTTGTGGGCATTGCATGACATAGGCACACATTCAGGGAAAACACTCATACACAATAAAATAAAATAAATAAAATAATAAAAATGGCTCAGCGGTTAAGAACACTGGTTGTTCTTGCAGAAGACTCGGGTTGGAATCCCAGCACCCACATGGCAGCTAACAACTGTCTGTAACTCCAGTTCCAGGGGATCTGATGGCCTCTTCTGTCCTCCGTGGGCATTGCACAACACGGGTGCACTTACCTATATGCAGGCAATACACTCATACACATAAAATAAAAATAAAATTTTAAAATTGTTAAATTTTAAAGCATTAGAAACCATGGAATGGCAGATATTGAAACTGTGTAATGACAACATAACAAGTAGCACTTCATCCTAGGCATGGTGTGAGTGCAAGTGTGTGTGTGTATGTGTGTGTGTGCATACATGTGCTTGTGTAGGGATGTGTTTTTATATGTCCATGTGGGTATCTGCATATGTGCATACTTATTCACGTACATGTCACATGTGCCTGTGGGGGTGAGAGGTCTATACTGAGTGTTTTCCTCAATCACTCAACTCTCCATTTATTTTTTAGACAGGATTTCTCCCTGAGCTTGGACCTCATCAGTTTAGCTAGGCTGGTTGGCCAGGGATCCACCTTTCTCCACACACACAGCAACCACACCCCAGTGCTGGGATGAAAGGTCCATGCACCACATTTGCTTTTCAGGTGGATACTAGGAATAAGAACTCAGATCCTCATGCTTGCACAGAAGATACTTTACCAACCAAGCCATCTCAGTCTCTCTTGGCACTCTTTTAAGCACTTCCCATGTATAAACTCTTGTTAGTTATTCTAGCAATATTACAAGTTTGTAATATTACCAGTTTTATGAATCATGAAACCAAAGCAGAGAATGACTGTACACTTTGCCAGGAGCAACTTGTTAAGCTGAGGCAGAGCTGTGGTTAAGAACAGGGAGTGCTAAAGATGCCACGTCTCCAGCATTCCTACAGGATGACACTGATGCAAGAGATGTAAGAAGTGGATGGAGTTGGAGACCTTGAGTACAGGCTGTGATTAGGGCATTACTTAACAGTCAACACTTGGCTTAATAAGTGTTGAGGTTAGAAACAAAAAATGATGTAATAAGGAAACTAATTGGTGTAACAGTTTTATTAAAGTAAAAATATCAAGATAAAGGAGCCAGATATAAATTTTTAGAAGGGGCCCAATTTCCACATTTGGACCTTGGCAGGTGATACAACTGACTACAATAGGGAAGCCAGAAGAAAAGACATTCTTAAAAGAACACTGTTCAAATTAACCAGACTGTATACTTTACAAAACAGCCATATGTGATATTATATTTATTTGGATTATTAATAATTTAACAGAAATAATATCTCCTTAATTAACACTGACAAAGGAGAATTTCATATGGAGGCAACATGATAAATATGGAAATAAAGTGATGTATTTTGGGGACTTCTTTGTTTAGCTTATTTAAGTCAGGCTTATAACCATACTGCTGCAGAAGGATCCTGACTTGTCCTCCCGCGTCGTTCTTGCTGGCGACACGGAAAGCGGTCGGGGACACCTTTGCTATCAAACTATTAAAGCAATATTCCCCCAATAAATTGACCATTTTTTTCCAGGAAATAACAGGGGTCCTGGTGCCAGCCAGAAGGGGAACTTGTCTCCTGGAAATAGATTATGCACAATTCTGACTTGTCAGATCACCTTGTAGGGGAGACTGGAGTCACAAAATAATGATGGGTTGGACCTCACTTTTAAAGGTCTAGCTAGTTAAGCATACGTCTTACTTTCTATTAAACTGAAATGTCATGTCAGGACACCCGAGGTGGACTTGGAAGGAGTTACTGTACCTCTTTTTCTTTTCCCTACTCCTTTTGTTTCTTTTTTATTTAAAGTTCTTGAGCATCCTACAGAAGCAATTATAAATGCTATCTACTCAGGAGCTGATCAATCATTAAGTGATCATAGAAATTAGGTGTAGCAGGAGGCCTCCATAGATGGCGCGGACCCACAGCCCTGGGATTCAGTGAGAATTCACTTCACTTCTTGGTCCACAAATAGCTGGCCAAAAGAAGCCCATGCTCTGTACCCTGCTCGCGAGCCCAGTGACTGCTGACAGACTGCGTGGTGCGGACCACCCAGAAAACTATACGCTGACTAACGGGACTTGGGGGAGGAGAAAAGGGGACTATAAGGCCTGCCCCCTCCTGCATTAAACGAGCCTGCAGCACCTCGCCTAGTGCTTGCTTCTACCCGACTCCCAGTGTCTGTGTCGTGACTCTGCGCCTCTTGCCCCCCCAATCGGCAGGGGATCCGATCCAGGTCAGGGTCTTCACAGCTGGCCTGAGGAGAACCCGCAACACCTGGCGCCTGAACAGGGACTCCTGGCCATGGTGTTGTCGACACCCAGAACCTCAGTTTGTTCAGTAAGTAGGCCCCTGGATTTGTCTGTTTCATCGGCTGCTTGAGGGTAAGCAACTAGCCCCCCTCCTCTGTCCCCTCCACCCAGTCTTTCATCTTTAGTTTTGGACTAGTTTGTTAGATCAGGGAGGCACACTCCGCCACATGGTCCCAAAGACCATGTCGGCACCTCCCCCTTCTCGGCTTGTCCCGGTGAGTTCACATAAGGGCTGATCCACCCTGAACTCAGAGCCCAGGCTTCGGGTCATCCTGTTGCCTGTCCCAGAGACACAGTGTGAGCATACAGATGAAGGGGTCATGGCGTTCAGAAGTCCCTCACTAAGCACAAGACATTTGGATCTGATACACCTTTTCATGTCTGAGCGGTTTACATCCGAGTGGCTCGCAGTCCTTGTTTGCTTCATTTGTGCCCTCTTGGTAGTCACCCGTGCCTTTTACTTTTGTGACACGTTTCCCTTCACAGGACCTTCCCACTATGGGCAACCTACCATCACAGTGCAAGGGGCCACAAACGGCAGCACTCAAATCACTCCTTAGAACTCAGGGACTGAAAGTTAAAACAAAAGATATTGAAAATTTCTGGGATGAATACATTAACTTGGTGCCTTCAGTCTCTCCCGAGAATCTGTGGGATCCTGACCTATGGATGCGGGTCCTTTTCTTGGCCTGAAAAAGGGAAGTAGGATCAGGAGTCATTCCCCCTGCCTTGTTTGTCCCTATCCTTCTAGCCATCATTGCCACATGAGGAAGTCATCTCAGCCCACAACAAACACTGCTGGGAGCAATCTAGTGTAGATCTGGCTATTACCTCAACCCCAGACCTCCTGGACCCAGAGGTAGACGCAACCTCTGCACCCACTTCCAATAAGGAAGGAGCTCTTTTGCCTATATCTCAGGATACTCTCCTAGAGCTACCATGCCCAGAAATTCCCCTACCCCATTACCCGTGGAAGGAGTTACTCTCTCCCCTCCAATAACCATTCCACCCCTTCCCCTGCTAACATGCACCTCCCTCCTAGACCGCCCTCCTTAAAGCCTCACCCGCCTTTGTCCGTATTTCCGGTTAACGTCGGCCCCAATGCAACGCAGTGTCCATGGCTGCCCACCCCACTTGCTGACCTCATTCTTATCCACAAGACAGCTGAGCAATCGGGCCCTGACTCCCAATATTTCAAACAGGTTCTTCGCCAGTGGCCCTTACATTTACAAACCCACTATGATTGGTATAACTTACTAAAGGCAGTCTTAGAACCCTCATTCTTTCTAAACTGGCACGCAGCCTATGATGATCAGGCTGAAAACCAGGCATGCCTAAATCTCCAATATGGCCTCAACATTACATTGGACATGCTCACAGGATGCGGACAATATACTGACCCCATCTCCCAGTCTACTATTGGCCTCCATGCCTATTTTCAACAAGTTTCTGACTTGGCCTTTAAGGCCCTTAAATGTTGCTCCCCCCGTGACCCACAAGTCTTTTTCCATAATTTGATTCAACAGCCAGGGGAGTCCTTCATGAACTTCCTTACCTGTGTCACCAAGGCAGTAGAGCAGAGGGTGGAGTCTGGACCCACCCGAGAGGTGCTTATCAAACAGTTGACTTGGGAGGGACTAAACATCCCTACCCATAATGCTATCGCACCTATCCACAATGATAACATTCACAAATGGGTATTTGCTACTAGAGACTTAGACTGTAGGGCGGGCCCTATTGAGGCTTTGAACACCTCCTTGGACACTTTTTTGTCTCAAGGAAAACCCACCCACTTTGGCACACGGGAAGGCTGCTGGAACTGTGGGGGGCTTGGCCATTTTTGTAGCCACTGCCCAAGAGGTACAGCCTGCCCCAAGACTCGCTGCCCCAAGTGCAAAGGAGGGTTCCATTGGGCTAAAGACTGTAGGTCACAACCTCAACTGGACTTGGCTTCTTTAAACTTCACCCGGGGCG
>NW_008342276.1:6275338-6287288 GCF_000622305.1 Nannospalax galili | reverse complement strand
CCCTGCCATGGCCCATGATCTCTGGGCCTTGGTCCCCTCCCCGCCTATACTCTTGCCCTTATTGCTTCATTCTCCAGTCTACCCCACCCTCTATTCAACTAATTCTACACTTGGCCTCCCCACCATGGACCCAGTTACTTCCTGGGAATCACTCAATGGCTCCTGGCCCCTAAATAACTCTCTATGCTTCACTACCAACAATGCATCCTCATGCATTAGGCTGTTCAACCTGATCGTCCAAGATTATGCTGGCAGTGCTTCCTCCGGTTACATGCTTAAACTCAAGGGCCTTTCCCCTACCTTCAACAACACTGATGTAGCCTCAGTCCTCACTGCACTGGGGACAATAATAACAGGGGAGGCAGAGAGGACCACCACCCCTCCACCCCCATTTTGCCCTGCCAGTCTATGCTCACCGCTCCCCAACTGCCCATGCACATGCTCCCTTGCACCCTTTTTCCTCACGCTCCCTATACCACGGCAGAGATGCCACCCTAAGCCCAACCATGCCATCCCTCCCTTTTGCCACTTCAGCTGCTCCCCCTCTAATCGCCCCCTAGGATCCTGGAGACAACCGACCCCCACCTATCCCTGCAGCATTAAGATCTCCCATACCAAGTGCGAATCATTACTTGGTAACTGAGACCTCTGTGTTCCACATGCCTGCATGGACATAAGGCTGTTACTGGCACAGCAGGGCCTTCAGCTTTCCAACAGCACTTACACTAACACCAATGTGCTGAAAACAAAATCCTTACATCCAATGATCACATGACATCCTGACCCCTGACCCCCATTTGCGTGCAGCCCCCGTTTGCTAGCCAATGTTACCTCCAACCCTCTGGGACAACTCAACTGCTTCAATACCAACACCACCTGTGCATTGGCGGCCTGCTGTAACCATCCAGCTCACATAGTTCTCTTTATGCGTTAACCTGTGGCCATTTGGGTTCCAGTCACCAATGCAACCCACTTCCATGCTGTCACCCTTATAGAGCGGACAGCCTTGTTACAAGCCCCCCTCTTAAAATGGGATTTCGGGGTCACTACCACTCTCATCTTAGCCATCATCCTTGCATTAGGATTGGCCGCCACCGCTGCAGTGGCTATCACCCAATCCTCCACTACTGTGGAGACACTCAACAAGGCTGTGTCCAAAACCTCCTCTACCTTTCACACTCAATCCCTTATCAAAAGCAATTAATGTGTTACAACAACAGATTGATCTCTTAAGTGAAGAGTTGTCATTACCACAGACATGGCTCTGCTAGCTTGTGACCCTCGCTTTAGGTCACTTTGTCTCACCCCCTATAAAGTACAGAATATTACTGAAGCATGCCTACAACTCACGCACTATATTCACGGACACTGGAATCAAAAGTTTCTTAATTACTCTATATTACTAACTAAGCAAATTATCGCTCTAAATTATACCCATGTCCTCATGCTGGACATCAATTCAGGGTTCTTAGAGAAAATCTGGTCTAATCTAAAAGCACTGTTGACCCATCTTAGATTGTCACTTACCTACTCCTGACAGGCATAATTATTCTTCTCTTTCTACTTCTTAAATGCCTTGTTCTTTGTTCCTGCAGTCAGAAAAAATTCAATCACTTGGTGTATCAGGCCCTCAGAGCACACAAAGATGATTTCAACCTGCCTTATGCAGCCTGACAGACTTGGCTTGCACAAATGTACAAGACCTCCTACAGATAATTCTCCACCTCAACTAATCCCCCAGGACAATACCCCTTGGAGGGCTGGTAGCCGATGATGACGGGTAAGCTCCTGTTGGGCTAAATCAACCTAAGCCAGGACATGGATGTGTATGCCCATGCCCCAATGATGGGTAAGGTTCATGCCTTAATAGGACAACCTAAGACAGGCACAGTCCATGATCCTGGGGTCCTCCCAAGGTGGAGCTGCCTACAGACTCTCACTGGACAGTCATTTTTTTAAAAAAAAGGTTGGAAATGTAGCAGGAGGCCTCCAAAGATGGTGCTGACCCAGAGCCCTGGGATTCAGCGAGAATTCACTTCATTTCTTTGTCTGCAAATAGCCCGCCAAAAGGAGCCCATGCCTCCATACTCTTCTCGTGAGCCCAATGACTGCTGATGACCATGTGGCGTGGACCAATCAGAAAACAATACACTGACTAAAGGGACTTGGGGGAGGAGAAAAGGGAAATATAAGGCCTGCCCCCTCCTGCATTAAACGAGCCTGCAGCACCTCGCTTAGTGCTTGCTTCTACCCGACTCCTGGTGTCTGTGTCATGACTCCACACCTCTTGCCCTGCCTTATAGGCAGGGGACCTGATCCAGGTCAGGGTCTTCACAGCTGGCTTGAGAAGAACCCGCAACAATTAGGTGCTCATGAAACTTGGAACCTAAAACTAGTAAACATTTCCAAGCATACAAAAAATTTCATCAAGGCCCTAGAGAGATGGCTCAGCAGTTAAGAGCACTGGCTGCTCTTGCAGAGGACCTAGGTTCGAATTCCAACACCCACGTGGCAGCTAACAACCATTCATAACTCCAATTCCAGGAGACCTGATGCCGTCTTCTGGCCTCCACAGATTTGAACAATATAGGTGCACTTACATTCATGCAGGTCTAATAAAAATAATAAATAAAATTTAATTTAAAAAATGTCATCAAACCACAATAATTATTTAAGAATGCAAAGTTGAGATAATTTCTTTCCAAAGCTCACAAACATACAGATACATAGGGACTGAAAGGTATTTTAATTTTATTACTTTAACTGATTATAAAAACTCTTAGAATACCTGAAACCTGGCCTTTGAATATTTCCTGTGATGTTGTACTCACCACCTTACAGAATGGTCCATTACACATCACTACCACCACAGGACAAATTACACCATCTCTATTGTTCAGGGACAGAGGAAGTTTCCTTTTAATAGGGCCAACAAGCCCCTGGCAGGACATTTTATAATAACTTATAAAGGATTGTTTGGGGAGGTCAAGTAGTCCTAACGATTGAAGACACACACACACACACAAACACACACACACACACACACACACACACACACACACACACACACACACACACACACACACACACACACACACACACACACACTTTGAAATGAGTAAAACTCATATTAGAAAAAAAATATTACAAGTATAAAAAATATTTTAAGATAGTATTTCTTTTGTGATTATTCAGCAGTTCAGGTTTGAAGTTTATTGTTTAGAGAGAGTAAGAAATTAGAATTTAGGTGGTTTGTGTTTAATTGTACTGACCTAAAAAGAGTTCATTGAAATCTATAAATGTGTTGCATCTTTAACCAAGGATGGGAATTGAATGTACCTGTTCACTTTTGCTCTTTTCCAAAATTACATTAAAACATTAAAACAAAATAAAAGGTTTTTCTCAGGCATAAATCCATAGTTACTCAGAGAACTAAGAAAGGAGAAAATGAAGACTAAATAATAAAACATGGAAAGTTTACAAATTGGTGGTAAATGCCCGAGAGAATGCCAGAATGCTGAATCTTAAGGGAATTTGAAAAGCACATGATACAACTTAATTTTCATTGGCTTCTCTAAAGAATAGAATCCAGTAATGGTATTAAAAGTTCAGGTAAAAGGGGCTGGCATAATATGAAGGGTTGTCAGAAAACCAATTCTAGAAATAAATTTTCATAGCCTGTCTCTAACTGTACAAGACTGAGAACCTGCCAGATTTTGGAGGTTTATTCTCAGAAAATGTGAATTTGCTTTTATAGGGGAGGAATAGGCAGGGACATTTGCCAGAAAGATACCATTCTCCAAAGATAAAATGTTATTGAATACATGAGAGCTTCATCAAACAAATCTTCTGGATGTCTAGAGATATGTACATATAAAAATAGGCTTTAGTGATCTTAAAACCAACCCAACAGCCCAGCCTCCCAATTTCTTCAGAAATATACTCTGGTGAATCATGTACATATGATTAAGAATTAGTCAAGCTAATCACTACAGGTAAAAGAAGGGCAATCACAGTAGGAGGTAAAGTGACTCTCCTGAGGCACAGTGCAAAGTGAAAGGTACACCTGACCACCCTAGAACAGAAAGATCGATGCTGAGAAGTTGTACAAGGGTTAGAGCACTTGGTATTTAATTAGGGATGGTATTGTGTTAAGAATATAGAAAACTAAACCAAAAATGAGTAAGTAAAATTTCTATGGGGATGGAAAGATAGCTCAGTGGTTAAAAGCACTGGTTGCTCTTACAGGATCCTGGTTCAATTCCCAGGAACCACATGGGCTAACTACCATCCATAACTCCAGTTCCAGGGGATCCGACATCCTATTCTGATCTCTGTGGGCATTGGACAGCACAGGAGCACTTACACATAGCAGGCAATGCTGTCATACACATACAATACAATACAATACAATACAATACAATACAATACAATACAATACAATACAATACAAAAATAAAATAAAATAAATATTTTTTTAAATCTCTAGGAAAGTCTGGATCTGCACAGCCCTCCAGTCTCAGCAGGGTGAAGTCAGCTCAACTACCTCAGCCCTCAGGCCAGCTTGAGTGTCCGGCATCTTTCCCCACCCCAAACTCACTGTTCTGAGCCCTAGTCCTGAGACTCCCTCTCATGCCCTGCCGTCTTAGCTCTCAGGCTTCCTCAGCTCACAAGGATCTTTTCCCATCCTGGATCTGCACATGCCTCCCATCTTGGGAGGTGAATGCTCTTCTGCCATCGTGGCTCTCAGGCCAACTTGGGTGTCCAGGATCCTTGCCCATCCAGATTTGCAGTCCTGATCTCTCATTCCTGAGGATTTTCTTGTACCCCTCCATTAGTGCTCTGTGTACCCCAGATCTGAGAGCTCCCAGCCTAAGCTACCAAGTCCCATAAAAGTTCAAATAAGATAAAATCCAAGCAGAGATGTGGGGAAGTGGATAAGAAACCTCATCCCACCTAAGGAACTACTGATAACTTGTAAGTGATGGTTGCTGGGAGAGAAAGAGTCAGTCTCTTTCAAGAATGTGACTTTTAGTTGGATAACGGAACTCTAGTAGATGGACCCGCCCTGAAGGACATTTAGGGGCACATTAAACTGGGCAGAGGGCAGTAAAGGGAGGTATGGATGGTGGGAATCTAAATACCATCAAATTATATTGTATGAAAATCACACTCAATTAATTTTTTTTTGATTTCTAGGAAAGATGAATACATAGAATAGCATTTTAAAATACAATAATAGAATGTAGAGAGAATGATTCTCTGACCTCTTCTAGTCATTCTTGAAATTGTATTCTTAACATGAAATACACATAGAATATCAGATCAATTGTGAAACTTATTTGCATATATTAGATTGTAAAAACTAACCCTTGAGGTAAGTACAATAAAAACAAAGCCCTATCAAGAGGGTAGTTGATGGAAAGGCAGGATATGTGTATATACAATGACTGCACAGCAAGAAAATGAAGCAAAATTCTCTTCTGTGGAAGCAAACAAGTTGATAAACAAAAATTAACGTAAGGGACAGAAGAGACAGCTCAGCAGTTAAGAACACCCAGAAGACCCAGGTTTCATTCCCAGCACCCACATGGCAGCTAACACCTATTCTTAATTCCAGTTCTGAACTCCACAGGCATTTCACACATGTGCTACAGTTACATACATGCACATAAAACACTCACAAATAAACAGACAATTTTTTAATTTCACAGACTTTATTTCATCTACTTTCAATAAGAAACTTGGAAGTTTCTACAGGTATATAAAAGCAAAGTAAAAACAGAGTGTATACTATTTTTCGTGATTCACGAATGCTAAGAAAAGTGTGCGTTTCCAGTTATTTGGAAGTTGCGTTCCCTTTCATCACTAGCAATTACATCAATGTGGCCTAGCTATTTAATCTTTTTGAATCTTACTTAAATATTCTTTAAAAAAAACAAAATACACAAATTACAGGTGTTGAATACCACATTTATAATCCATCATAAACATACATTAAGAACAATACAAGCCAAATACTTAGAGGCTCAAAGTCAAATACTACATATGATAATTAATTTCAATTGTCAACTTGATTGAATTAATAACCTAGAGCATTAGTGAGGCCCAACTTTGGATGTGTCTATAGAGATGCTTCCAGAGAGGATTAACAGAGGTGTGAAGATCCACCTGAATCTGAGTGGCACCATCCCATGGACTGGGGGTCCAGACTGAATAAAAGGAAAAAGGAGGCATCACTTCAGCAACCCCATTCATCTCTCTCTGCTATTTACTGTCCTAATCTCACTATTTGCTTCATATCCCTTCCTGATGCCCTGCTTTCCCCTCCACAGTGGACTGCGTCCCCTCAAACCGTGAGCCAAAATAAATCCTCCTTGTCTTTACCTGCTTGGTCAAGCATTTGGTTACAGGAAAGAAAAAAAACAAAAAAAAAAAAAAAAAAAAAAAAAAAAAAAAAAAAAAACTGGTTCTGAGAGTGGACTCCTTGGTTCAATAAACATGACTGTTTAGGACTTTGGGGCTACTTTATGGGAAGAATTGAAAAAGTTGGAACTTTGCGCTAGGGCAGCCCTAGAATGCTGTAAGCACAGCTAGACAGGCCATTCTCAGGACTACTTAGAAGAGCAGAGTGAGGTGAAAGCAGTAGGATTCATGAGGTGTCACGAAGACTGCATCAATACTTGGGCTAGGAGTCACTAATGTTATATTCCAAACTGCTGATATTCTGCCTCTCCTAAAAATCTAAGCAAAGCTGTAGTCAGAAGTTATGGACTAAGTTGTTTGGTAGAAGGAATTTTAATACACCAAGACATCCAGGTTGTGGAGTGGTTAATGCTCTCTGATCTTAATCATATTTGCTAGAGAAAGTTGAAAGATATGAGAAATGTTCAGTTGTGAGGAAAAAGGCTCCAGTGGAGATAAAGTTGTCAGGTCTCCCAGACAAAATGATTGTAATTGTTAAATAAATTAGCACAATTAAGGAGAAACCAAGCACTGGTGAAATAGCAAATGATGCCTTGAGGACAAGAAATCGGTACCCAGAGATGCAGAGTATAACAACGGAAACTCATTTAAGATTTTGAATTTGAAAAGAGAATTTCTGACCAGAGAACTACCAGAAAATCCTACTCCAACAAGGATATACACTCTGAAGTCTCTTATTCTTTAAAACTTGGCAGTTGTGGCCTTCTGTGTGCATCACACTCTGTTATATAAAGAAGTTTTACTGGTGAGAAAGGGATGCATTAGTTTTCTTTCTATCCCTTATTCCACTATATTCCATGAGCTTTAGGTGTAGAGGTTCAACTGTAGATGTGTCACCTCCTACTTGGCATCTCTTAGACATATATTCTCTCTGTGTCTGAGCAATTGTGGCATTCTGCAGTAGCCTCCATCTGTTGCAAAAGGGAGCTGATTTGAGTGGTACACAGTATGCTTGTCTGTAAGTATAAGGATTGATATTCAGCATATAGTAAGAAACTTGATTTGTATAGAGATATGAAAGAAATAGGGTTTTCCTCTAGGATCTATGTCCTCTCCTGCCATACGTATTTGGCTGAGTTTAGAATGCTATCCATGAGTTCATTTCCACTGAGTGGGCTTTAAATGCAGTTGGATAGTTATTGATTGCCCCTCAGATAATAGTGCCACTACTGTATCAATGGAGGTAGTTCTCAGTCATGTTCATTGTGGTTATTAGGCTTTAGGGATGGATTGAACCACTGATTGATTTTCTCCCTTGGCATTTTGCATATCATCAGCTAGCATTATGATAACCAAAATTTATTAGAAGACTTCCAGGTCAGTTCCTGCTCCATTGCTTGAAGTCCTATATCCCAAGTATGTACTGTCTTCAGTAGTAAGGGCTTATCTACCAGATCTAGGAGATAACAAAGAGATTTGGCAATAGCCTGTGTCATTTTGGGAGTCTCCAGGACCACCTTCACCCACCACTCAAAGGGAAGTTTCTTCTGTCTAGCACTGTAAGCCTTGCCAAGTAACTCCCAGGTATTCATATGTACTAATGTTCAGACACTGTATGTGCATTTCTCATGTGGTTTCGAGGGTACCACATTTCCCTCTGGGTTTCCTAGTCCCCCAAGATTCATTCAGCTCTACTCTTTTTGGTTTTTTATTTTATAAGAGCTTGGATATTGGATTTCTGAATATTAGTCCTAGTAAGGCTTTTTAAAGGACTCTTAAAAAGTGAACTAAATATGATTTTCATTATGAAATGAACATGAGACTTTAGGGGCCAGGTACCCAGTATTAGAATTTAAAGTAATGTGTTTGGGTGTCCAATTGACCAAGGGAGGACTTGTAATGTTTAATTTGGATTGTTAGATTGACATATTTTTGGATGTATCTATGAGAGTCTTTCCAGAAAAGATTAAGAGAGAAAGACCCTCCCTGAATATGAACACCACCAATTCCTGGGCTTGGGTCCAAGTCAGAATAAAAAGGGGGAAAGGAGAAATCCACCTGAGTATCATTTCATCCTTTCTCTGCCTACTGTTCTCTTGAGATGTGACTAGTGAGGAGTCCAAGCCACACACTTTTACCTCCGTGGAGCTGTCTGTTGTCATGCCTTTATTATCAGCCCAAGTAAATCCTTCTTCCTCATATGTTGGTTTATTTGGTATTTGGTTAGTGCAACAATAAAACTAATTAATACACCACATCATCAGTTAAAGACATATGAAAGATATTAACTATGAGGAAGACAAAATGCAGAGAAAAGCAGGAAATGTTAATCAGTCCTGGAAAGCACATCAGCTTCTTCATAGCCACAGTAGGAAAGCACCCGCTAATGGCTGGAAAAATAGTTCAGTTAGTAGAGTGTCTGCTTAGTATGCATGAGGCTTGGGCATTAATATCCAGCACCACTTAAACAAGGCATGTTGGTACATAACTGTAATCTCTATATATGGATGAGGGGTGGAGATGAGAGGATTGAAATTCAAAGCCACCCTTGAGTTTATAGAGTTCATGGCCAGCCTGGGCTATGTAAGGACTTACCCCAAAAAGGGCGGCGGGATGATATTCTCTAATAGTAAAGTATCCTAGCTTTCTGTTCATATATAAAAATTTGAGGCATATAAAGAAATGTTGACAAGCATAAAAGAGGAAAAAAAATATCTCTCTTAGATTACTGACTCCAAAATATTCATGACCTAGAACTTCGAAAAACATTGAATTATTGACCCCCCCATAGTCACAACTTGGGTGTTCACATCCTTTCCTATGCAACATTAAAACATACCTACTACTCCCTAACTTTGGGGTTCATCCATGTGACTTATTTTGGCAGAAATCTATTTAGAGAGGTAAGCAAGGGCTTCAAGTGTGCCTATACCACCACCACACAGAGAACACCCTGCAACTATCTCACTGGTCCACTACAGAGGCAAGATGTACAAGAACCATCTGGCTGACCTGTGCAACCCAAGTGTAAAGAAGCCATCCAGACAACCTGTGGGCAGCACAGTTCTACAGGATGTTGACATTCTTTTGTGGGACAGTTGGTTGGTTTGGTTTCTGCAGTACTAGGCATCAAAGCTAATATATTGTCCATGCTAGGCCAGCACTATACCATCAAGCTACATTCTAGTCCTTTGTGATTGTAAGCAGCAAGAGATGACTGACTATTCCAAACCCTAAAGCATATATTTAAACATCTTAGGTACTGTATTTCTTCGCAGTATATTTCAATGTAATTTATAGCATAAATGATTGAGAAATTATTCAAAACAATGTCACTATATGAAAGATTCAATTTTATTAATGTACAACTGATAAATGAGGTACAGGTACAGGGATTATAAATCATCATCAAAGAATTTGCTCTTTTGGCCACATCTCCAGAATGAAACCAATCACTCCTTTTGATAAGCATGGAAAAAATGATAACATGTACTTCAGTTTACATAGTTATAGTCACTGTATATGAAATATTTGACTCTGCATGTTAATATTTCCAGTTTCTATAGTTTTTTACTTATTGCTTATCATAATTTTCTTGCTTATTTTTCTTGAGGATAAGTTTAATTTCTTTCTGTCTCCATTATAAATTATATTATGATACTGTTATAACACTGATTGTTTTATTCTATTCCTTGGAGTTTCTGTTAACATAAATCCTATTTTTTCTGTATATTTTTAACAGTGATTCTTCTGTTCTTGCATTCAAATTTAAGTAGATTACTTAACTTATTGAGTTTCAAGAAACACAATCCCAAAGTAGTTTCTAACCCTCAATCTATGACAACAAAATATAACCTAAAGTGGGATTTAAAGTCGGCCTCTTCCTTATCGCTCCCTACACACAATCCCAAAATTGACTACAGACTGTTTATAGGATTAGTTAGCTCAAAGGAACTTCTAATTTATTTGTTCCAATTTTGAAAGAGTCCAGGTTGATACACGTGGAATGACAGACAAATGATGGATCATAACTGGGGTTATGAGGCTATTTCAGCTGACATCAGCAAAGCAAGCCACTAACTAGACATAAAGAGCATCAATAGGACTTGTTTACAGTGCCTCCTTAGGATTGCTTCCCAGCTCTGGAATCCTCCTTTCTAGGTCTCAGGATTAGATGTTTAAGAGGAAGTTAAACCTCTCCTAGAGGCTTTTCTATTTGGTTAGGAACAGATGCGAGTTACATAGCATTCCCATGATTCCATTTTTCTATTGAATCACCACAAACCTGAGTGTTACAGATGCAAATCGTTGTGCAATTGCATCTGTATGCAGAGTGGTTCATTCAACTACTGCCAGCATTGACTCTCTAAGGCTCAATTTGAGCAAGGCAGGAGTCCCAGACTCCCAGCCACTGCCAAATATTTCATGTGCGTCTCCACAGCAGCATCAGATGAGACAAAGGTGTGCGGCCATGGCTCGGAGACGGTCCCAGTTCCTTCCTTTAGCGTTTCCCAGGAAGAGTCAAAGCTTTCATATACAATTCTTTGTATAGATGATAGTTTTAAAGTACTGTCAAAAATTTACTTAATGATCAAGATATGGTCACAAATAAGAAATAATTTCATGTCCTTGTTCTTTTTTTCCAAGTTGTAGGAAAAAACCAGTGATCAAGTTCAGAGCTCTCACTTTAAAACAAAGTTGAGATACAAACTAAGGACAGAATCTAGAACAATAAGAACTCCTGAGAGACATTAGATATTAAAATTACATAATTGTTTATTATTCAATTTTCTTCTTATAGAATACCTTTTTATCAAAAACATTTTGCTTCTCAAATTATTTTTGCTATCACTTATTGATTAATCCCTTATGAAGAGTTTTACAAGATATGTGAGAATTAGATTAATATTTTATAATACTATACATTAACAGAGAGTACAAGCATTATGTTCAGAGACATTTTTAATATATATTTTCATGAGTAAATTGGGTTTAATATCATAATTTGCTTTTTAGTAAGAAGAAATTAGCATGTCTCAGAAGAGAAATAAGAACTGAGTTTTGAAGCATTGATGTGTATACTATAAATGTTTCAATTAATCATTACCATCTCTGTAAAAGTGTTGTAGGCCTCTGCCTCATGGCTGCCAGGCATGGTCATTTTACTTTTCAAAAGGAGTATAAAAAAACATGAGCATCATCTAGGCAGAAACTTCTAAAGTTATCTAGGACTTCATCATTGTTCTTTACCTTCCCCAAAATGGTATTTGGGTTTTCTTCTCAGTTCTAAAAATGTGGAGCTAGACTTAAGAAACATAATTACAGTGACACACAGATAACAACTGCAGAGACATGGGAGACTCAGCAGATTTACATGGGGCAACTAAATCTCTTTTGTGTTAATCCACTGGTATTTTATGTATTATTTGTTTTATAACAATGTTTAGTCACTACTTTGAAAGTGGTTGCCCAGGGTAAGCTATTTCCATGATAGACAAAATAAGTTCCTTTAAGCATTTGAATG
>NW_008342276.1:6254164-6274580 GCF_000622305.1 Nannospalax galili | reverse complement strand
ATTTAATAAGATGTACATAGGCACCTCAGCTTTCCCCAAATTCAAAAAAGAATATTGTTAGTAATGATCAAATCTGAGGTACAAAGCCGACATTCCAGTAGAATACTGATAGCATATAACAGCTCATCGGCAAATACTAACACATAATAACTATTATGTTGAAAAATAGCCCTACATTTTATTACATTTCCACATCACAAAAGCTGCTTTACTAAAGCAGAACCAAGAGAAACCATCTTAACAGTGCAGGGCAAACACACAGCCTACATCCAGACAACTGGGCACAACCAGATACACATATTCGGAATGGCACAATGACATATAAAAGCTTCTCCCAGAGAAGCTAATCCTTAGCATGTTTGAACAAAATAATTTCATTCATTGAAAATGACAGTCGATTGGAAGTCCTTCATTCTTTCCTAAATATGAGGAGTTTGGCACCTTATCTATTAAAATATTTTACCATGTGATTCAGCACTGTGCCTGGTTTCAAAATTTCAGAATCAATCTCTCAATACCTTCCAAATGGTCTCTGGAAGCAAATTAGCAAATGTATTCATTTGGGCTTTTGTTAAGTTAAGCTGTGGCTTGCAAGAATGTATCAAAACACACACACACACACACACAGAGAGAGAGAGAGAGAGAGAGAGAGAGAGAGAGAGAGAGAGAGAGAGATCACCTGAGTGTACACAAGGGATATTTCATACTCTCAATGAAAACCGAGCTTTTTTGGAACATGATTGAGAGCCTATACCACCATCACAGTCATGGATTCAAGGAGATACTTCCTCACACCATTGGATAGTCCTAAATTTCTTAGCTGTGTCTAGAATCACTACATTACAAGACATACTGCATGGGTTCACGCATATCTCTTCTCTCTTTCACCCACCGTCTTTTAAGTCCTCATCACCTCTTCCAAGCACGAATGCATTGCTCCTTCCTTTCTGTCATCTTCCAAGTCTATCCTGTTCATCATTCACAGTGCTGGCAAAGCAGATTCTTTTCCTGTAATACTCATGAGCTATCCATAATTACAGAAAAATCATCACACAGTATCCCCAAACCACCCCCACCAGCTCTTATCTTTTCTAAGGATTCCACTTAAGCCTCCTCAACTATATTAGTCTCCTGAAGAGTGTCCTCAGTAGAGCCTAAGACATTTGATCAACCCACGACAAGGGTCTTCTGTCTGCTCAGTACTTTTCACTCCTGCTCATAATGAAAATACAAGAATATAAAGAGGACACCACCATCCTCAAAAGAAGTCCACATGCTGCTTGTGTAGGAAGCTTTCTGGGGTTCTGAGGTGGAAGTCATCGCTTCACAGCAACTTTGTGGCTCTCTTGGAGTATCTTCTCTTTTCTTGCATAATGTTTTAGGTGTTCACAGGTCTCTACATTCACACTGCATTAAAAATTTCCCTGTTGAGGCTGGAGAGATGACTCAGTGGTTAAAAGCATTGCTGCTCTTACAGAGGACCCGGGTTTGATTCCCAGCACCCACTTGGTGGTTAACAACCATCTTGGGGATCCGACATCTTCTACTGACCTCCGTGAACACTGCATGACACAGGTGCACTTACACACATGCAGGCAATACACTCATGCACATAAAATAAAAATAAATAAAATATTTTTAAAAACTTTCCCTGTCACAACAGTTCAGTGTAATATCTTTGGCTCTAATTAGCACTACAAGACTTCCTAGAGATAGGTAAAAACAAAATTGTTCTGTTAAGAACAGAAATTGCAGAGACTACACATTTCCTTAAAGATTCAGCTTCTGTTTATACAACTACTGCAACAATAAATCTTACTTTAATGTGGCAGGGCTCTATGTAGCCCACTAAATGACCTTGAGTATTTGGGAAGATAAAAAAGCTGAGTTCAGCTTCTTTTATAATTGTGGTTGCATAAATGTCGATTGTGGGTTTAGCTATTGGCCTCATCCTACAATAAAACTTCCGCTAACAATGTCACCTCATACAGCCTACAATTCTTCTTTCTAAAAGGAAAGGAAATGATTCTTGTTCTTGTTCCCTGGTGAATCTGGACCATATGAGGACGACCACCAGAGTCTCAGGGTAATGAAGTACATCGGTATGATCCTATTGCTGATGTCCTTTCCACAAGGGACAGATTTCCTTGTCATTTTAAAATAAGACCAATTAGTTTAAAAGCTCAGCTATACCTCATTCATTTGATCTAAGTATTACTAGCACCAGTGCTTAGTAAAAGGTAAGGAAAACAAATGTTCAACGAAGCTTTTATTGGATTGTGCTGAAGCACAAATAGATCGTACTCCACAATAAAGAAAATAATATTTGGCTGCTGTAGTTATTCTTCAACTTTACTAATCTTGAAGTGTCTCCTTATATCTCAAGTAAAACTTTTTGGATGCCAAAAAGTGTCTTGTTCACTTTATTCAGTCATTTCATCTGACTGAACCGAAGTATTGACTAAGTAGAGTAATAATTTTACTGACATTGTTCCCTTTTATTGATCTTTTTTAAAAGAGCCTTTAATCTGGGAGTTCTTAGTAAAATGAAGAAATATATCCTTGATATATTTTAAATTCTATCCTTTCTATATCAATCTATCAGTATAGAAGTCTTTGATTTCTGGAGTATGTTAAATGTTAAAGTGTAAATATTAAACCACCCTTAAATTAAACCAGGAAATCAATTGTTCAAAGCCAAAAACAAGTTGGAGAAGTCTTTAAAGCCTTCCAGTGCATACTTTTCTTTATTATATGAAGTGCTGTGGAAAAGAATCAGTGAATGCTCAGCTACCCATGGTGAGGGGATGGATTCATTGGCATGCCTCAATCTGAAAGGAAGCAATATTCTTTAAGGGGCAGTAGATCTTCTGTGTGCCTGATTTGTAATTCATCTATTCGACCAAGACAAAAATGGAACAAAAGGGAACCTTCAAATAAGAAGTTTATATGCATGTGGATAACAAAAGAGATACTGAAAGAGCCATAATTAATATGGCAAATGATTGAGAAGTAAGTTCATAAAACAGTTGGTCACTTTTTTACTATTTCGGAAAAAAATATGAAAAAGTATATTTTTAAAAAACTGAGTAATTCTTCCTTTCCCTACAGAAAAGGAAAATCTTTGTATACTTGTATTTAAATAAAAATTACAAGCAATGATTCATTTGCTATATTTATTTTTAGCTCCTAAAAGACTGTCACAAAAACATTCCCCCTTTAATGGTTCCTATGATGAAAATGGGAAAAAAACACATATTTTTCATAAATATTCATGAATATTTTCTTCCATTCTGCATAAGATAATGTTCTACTTTAGCTGTCCATCAGTTAAGCCCTGGTGCACCTAGTCATATGGCACAAAAGAAATGTGGTTCAGTGGAAATAACAACATATCATACTTCAATTCTTCTGATATAAAACCTTCATTACAATTCATGATTACTTGGGGATTTTTGGTTTAATTACATTATAAAAATAAACTGATACTAACACAGCTCTGCTTAAAGAACATGTCATGTTCATAATGTCTCTGACTTAGAATTTCTGAGATTAAGTCATTTAAAATAGATCATATTTAGGTGATTCTACTTTGAGAAGGCCACACCCATGTTCTCTGAATGTGCCTTATTTTTCTTCTGAATGACTCTCTTTCTTGTAACCCCCTTGCTTAAACCTATAGTAAAGTATCTTTTAATAAAATAGATATTATAAAATCACTGCTCCCTTAAAAAGGTTATGAGACTAAGTAGTAAACCCAGGTATAACAGTTATTTTTTCTTTTTTTCTTTTTATGTGTATGCATGAATTGCCTGCATATAGGTAAGTATACCCATGTTGTGCAATGCCTTCAGAGAACAGAAGGGGCTGTCTGGTCTCCTGGAACTATAGTTATGGACAGTTGTTAGCTGTCATGTGGGTGCCAGGATTCAAACCCGAGTCTTCTGCAAGAATAGCCAGTGTTCTTAACCACTGAGCCATCTGTCCCTCCTCAACAGTTATCTTTTCATGAATGTTGAAAACTGACACACAGAAGTCACTTGGTGTAAAGAGTCCATTTTGACCACTATATTCCTCATTATCCACAAAAATATCAGTCATTTTGATACTTGGGGTTAGAGATAAAAGAAGCCTCTTCTTTTTTTATCCTTACTGTTTGGAAAATAAATTTATAATAAAGAGTAAAGACTATAAAGAGTTTTATAAACTATCCTATCCAATTTCTTTTTCACAAACAAGGAAATCAACGTGAAGAGACTAGAACTGCTCTGCAAAAACTGTCAAGGCTGTCCATCTGCATGTAACTTTGTGCTCTGCTACTCAAAGTTTTTGCTACTCTGACAAAATACCTGAAGCAATTTAAAGAAGAAAATATTTATGTAAGATCATGGTTTCAGAGGCTGTAGTTCATAATCTGGGCTCTGTTGATTCTGGACCCAAGGAAAGACAATCAGCTTGGTTGAGCATGTGGCAGATTCTTCTCACTTCATAGCATATAGGACACAGATAAGGGGAGTATAGGAAGAGGCCAAGGCAAGAGCCAGTTCACAGTGACTTGTCCCAGTAACCTGCTTCCAACTCAGCCCCACCTCCTGCTTTTCACCACCTTCCCAAATATCATATTATAAATCCATCAAGAGTTTAGTTCATTGATTAGATTAGAGCCCCCAGGATCAAATCAAACCACTAATACATAAAAGGCTACAGGTAACAATTTATATTGAAATCATAACTTATACTCAAATCTAGTTGTTCTAAGTCTATATTCACTGGACTGGGTTGCTTCTCACACAATCAAATGAGTTGTAGTGGTATACTAGCTATTTTTCTCTTGCTGTGATAAAAAACCATGACTAGTGGCGCACACCTTTAATCCCAGCACTCGGGAGGCAGAGGCAGGCGGATCTCTGTGAGTTCAAGGCCAGCCTGGTCTACACAGTGAGTTCCAGCAGAGCAGTCGTCTAAGAGCACACATCTTCAAGCATTCACAGGAAGCAGGAAGAATAAAACTGGAGGTGGGGCAAGGCTATGAACTCTCAAACCCACACTAAGTGATAGGCTTCCGACACTAAGGCCACATCACCTTAAGGTTCCAGACCTTTCCCAAACAGCACTACAAACTGACCAAATGTTCAAATACTTGAGCCTGTGGAGGACATTTCTCATTGAAACAACCACAGATGGTAACCTGTTTCTTTCTCACAATTCTGTTTTGAATACTTCCCAAGGTAAATTATAAAACAGCAGTAACAAAGCATTGATGAATTGTGAACTTTAAGAGATCAAAATGAGTCATAATTCACCATTTTCAAGCGAAGCTCATCTGCTGTCTTCATCCTCAAACACCCTGGGAGTCTCATGCCTGGTTGATAAGTAGGTTTCCTTTCATGTTGAAGAAGGTTGAGCTTGGGCTGAAACACCGAAGATCTGTTCAACGTTATTTTTCATCTAAGTCTAAGTCTTTCAGGCCCCATGAGTTGGATTTCCATCTGTTATACCATTTAGAGGCCAAGATTCACATGAACACACTTTCCCATCAGCCATCTTGCTGCCTGTCATCCTAGACAACAGTTTCACATGCTCAAATTGCACTTTCTTTGGTCATTTTGTCTCCCTGTGACCCATCATTATGCTTGACAATTTATAAATACAAAATGAAATTTGCATAAAAGATGAATTTGTTAGAAAAGTATCACTGAATCATGAGGCAAAGGCCAATTTTTGCCATTTTTGTGAAATTTGTTCCCAATTCTTTTCATTACTATAATAAAAAAGAATTTTTTTATTCATATGAGAAGGAAAGAACAGTGGAAGAAAGTAAGTTAACTTGTGAAATTCCTCTTGTATCCTAGAAATTATTTGGCTCTGCATATTTCATGTATCTATTAATCACAAACAAATGCTTTTATCTTAAAACTATAGATGACAAATCTCAGCAGATACGGTTAACATATCAAATGCTCTACAGGTGGCAGAGCAAGAGATTTTTGCCACGAGTTTTGTTTCGTAACTTCTCACAGTGTGGCTTCTGTGGTCACTTGATACAAGTCTACACTGTGTATATGAAACTCAAGAGAGAGAGGAGGTGAACAGAGCTAGTGTTGGAAGGTGATGGGAAGATGCAGCATGCTTCCCATGGACCAATTTTGTGAACTTTGAGAGAGAGAAAACTCTGCTGGGGCTTTTTTGCAGGTTTTGTCCAAAAGAGTTTTCTAGAAGTAGGGTTTCCAAAAATGAAGGTAGCTGGGGAGAGTTACCCTGAAAAATCAATGACTGAAAAGAAACGATCAACTGGAGAACTGGCATTACCCCGAGAATGTAGGAGCTGTAGCCAGAAGCCTTCAGAGCCACAGAAAAGATCTCAGAAATGTAAGAAGCACAAAGGCTAAGAGACAGACGAGGGAGAGGAGAAAAAGGAAGAGGGGAGGGAAGAGGAAAAGGAAAAAGAGGAGGAGGAGGAGGAGGAGGAGGAGGAGGAGGTGGAGGAGGAGGAAGAGGAGGAGAGAACAAGCTTCACATATCTCTAAGCCAGAAATTACAAAGTCACACTCTGATAGCAATAATACAAAACTTGTTTCCTTTTCCTTTCCTCCCTTGTATAAATATTTTGATGAAAAAGAATAGTTAGTAATTAGTGGAATAAAGGAGGAAAAGAGGAGCAACAGCATACTGATCGAAAGCCGGTAAATGGGCTTTGACTAGAACACGTATATTGGTTTCTAAGCTTAAAGTTTCATATTTCTTAAATGAACTGTATTTAGAATTTGAAGTGATATTAGGATATTCACAAACTGTGAATTGCATCCCATCCATTTCCCTTTTCCCCCTAAAAGTTCCACTTTCATCTGGAACTTTTTGTGGTAGAGAAAAAGTGCCCTACCACAAAAACACCACTCACTGGAATCAAGCCTAGAATGCATTTCAAATATAAGGAAAGAAGAAACTAAAATATCCCTGTATATTGGGAATGTTTTGCTAGCTAAATTGCTTCAGTCTGACATAATCAAAACAAGAAATATTATAGTCTTATTCTCTTATCTTGCTGAGGTCTATTACTTTGGTGTTTCTTTAAATCAACATAATTGTGCACCAAGGATAACTTTAGAGCTCTCGTGTGTGTTTTCTGTGTCTGGTGCACAGCAGCTATCCACTCTGCTGATTGACTCTAAATATGTCCTTGACCATAATAATACCACTTTTCATCACAATGCCAATATTACCCACTGGAGATTTTATTTGATTGTTTATTTGATTCTATTGCTTTATTGTTGGAGTCCTTGTTTTTAATAGCTCAAGGGAAAAAAGGTATACTTAAAGTGATTTTAAAATCTCAGGGTCAAGCCTGGCATGGTGGTGAAGGCCTTTAATCCCAGCATTTGGGAGGCAGGGGCAGGTGGATCTCTGTGAGCTCAAGGCCAGCCTGATCCACATAGCAAGTTCCAGGCCAGGTGGGGCTACAGAGAGACACTATCTCAAAAAAAGACTGAAAAAAAAATCTCAGGGTCAAAACAAAATAGCCAATAAAATGCAAGTCCCACATTGTTCTGAAAAATAAGGAAACAGTTGGACAGGAAAACACGAAACTCCCAGAATCTTGATCAAACATTCTAGTTTTTTTAAAATTTTTATTATTGTTTGAGAATTTCATATACGTATATAATGCTTTTTGATCAAATTCATCTCCTATTCTCTCCTCCCAAAATTCTTCCCTATCCTCCCACCACTTTTCCCTCCCAAGTTCATACGCACTTTCTATTTTTCTTAAACCTGCTGAGTCTATTCGGTGCTTCCTGTGCATGCATGGTTGTAGGAACATCTACTGGATAACTTCTCAGAGACTAGAATAAAACTGACTTTCTCTCTTCCCACCAAGCATCCATTGTCACTAGTTCCTTGGCTAGCCAGTGGAACTTCATCCATCCTCCTCCATCTATGCTTGACCTTATATAGGTCTTGTGCATACTGTCGCAACCACCCTGAGTTCATGTATGTAAAGGTCCTACTATGTTCAGCAAAACTGTGTTACCACAAATGTTCAGTACCTCTGGCTCTTACGATCTTTCTGCCCCCTCCTGTGTGGTGATCCCTGAGCCTTGGCGACATGGGGTGTGATACAGATGATGCATTTAGAGCTGATCACTCAGCATTTTCTTGTCTGCTACACATTGACTGGTTGTGGGTCTCTTTTAATATGATGCAAAAAGGAACTTACCTGATGAGGGTTGTGAGATGCACTAACACATAGGTATAAAGATAAGAACTTAGGGGTGCTGTCCTAGTTACTTTTTCACTGTGATAAAGCACCAAATAAAACCAACTTAGGCATGGAAAAATATTTATTTCTTCCAAGTAATGGTCTATCATCAAGGGAAGTCAAGGCAGGAACTGAAGCAGAGACCACGGAGAAATGCTGCTCACTGACTTGCTTGTTCAGCTGACTTTCTTTTCTTTTTATCAGCTGACTTTCTTTTACAGCCCAGGCCTACCTGCCCAGGGACAGACTGCCACAGTGGGCTGGGCCCTCTTCTGAGCTGGACCCTCTCCCACATTAACTAACAATTAAGGAACTGCCTCACAGATATGGCCACAGGTCAATCTGATAGAAGTAATTCCTCAGCTGAGATTTCTTCATCTCAATTGAATCTAATTTGGGTCAAGCTGACAAAAATTAACCAGCATATGGCATTTTATTACTATGTCCATTTAGTTGAGAACAGGTAGTGGGAGGACTGGAATCAATGGGGTTTAGTGGGAATAGCCCTCTCAGATACCCAACAAAAAATGCATCAAGGTTAATATCCATCCTGCCCTTCCAAGGACTACAACTTGAGCATCAGGGATACCATGTTAGATGGGTCCCTAGAAGTAACAGTCCTTGGAGGCGGCAAATTTCTCCTAAGATTTTCCACTAACCTTGCTGAACTCTCTTAGGACTGTATTGGTGGTTTTGGTCTTCCAACCTATCCTTCCTTCCTTCTTTCTTTTGAAGATTCTGATCAATGATCTCAGCTTCTTCCAGCTGCCCAGCTCCCTCTGTATTCACACATGGGCCTTTCTCCTATGATTTTCTTACAAGCCTTACCCTGAACTAAAAACTTCTCTCAGGATTCAGAGAAATGCAAGAAAGCTTGTGGGTTCTACCCACCTGTATATCAAAAACTCTTGCCATCATGAAAATAAAAATGAATCTGAGTTTGACAAAGTATTACTGAAAAGCCACATTTTAAAGCGTTAATTCTAGGTTCTAAAATACTGATTCAAAATGTATTTAAAATAGCACAGAAACCAAAGAGCATGCTTACCAAAACTAGATTTGTCTCTTAATAGACAGAGTACCTTCTACGTTATTGTGACTGCCAATGCAAATTCTTAGCTCCTTTGCTGGAATTTCCCCTAAACGATTTATGTATTGTCACCATTTAAGACAAAATTCTCATACAACTTCAAGCTGAGTATATTAACTTTCTGTCATTTTACCAAATGCCTGAACTAGTCAGCTTATGAAGATAAAAAGGTTTACTTTGGTTCACAGCTTCAGAGGTGTCAGTCTGTAGCCAGTTGGTCTTATTGCTTGGGACCAGTTTTGACCTTTCATGACAGGAGTATGTCAGGGAGCACACCCACTAATGCCACAGAAGCAAAGCAAAGGATGAGATTGGGGTCCCACAATCCCGTTTGTTGCAAGTTCACCGTGACCTAAAGCTCTCCCCTAGTCCCACCCACAAAGCTTCCACCATCTACCAATAGCATTAAACTGGGGCCAAGCCTCCAAGCCTTGGGGAGATACTTGAGTTCCAAACTGCAGCAGTGGGAGAGGACTCTCTGTGTTTAGAAAAGACCTGAGGTGTCACTCTAGCCTGAGAATGGCTGTAGGAAGCTTTGTTGAGAGAGCCGCTTGAATGGACCATTTTACTTGTAAAGTAGGAATGACGAGAGCGCCCATTTTCTTCACCTGCGTTCACAGATACAACTTAAACAGCCTTGACTCCCTCAGAAGCTGTGGCTGACCTAACACTTAAATGTGCTTTTGGTCAGGCTTTGAAATTTGAGAAGACCTTATAGTACATTTTCTAAAAAGTTTTTGCTTAAACCTGGAAAGCAAGCCATTAATGGCAGCCTAATATCCTTGAACAGCCATGGTAAGCCTCAGTAAATCACTTCTGCTTATGGCTTAAATTCTGTCCTGATGCATCTGTGTGAGAAAGTCTGATTTATATGGTTTTCAAATTCAAAGTTTCTGTTATATTAGAAGATGAAATCAGGATTTTATTTGGTCTCCACACAAGGTCAATAATTGGACCCTTTCAAATATATATTCATTTTACTGGTACAGGGTCAGTTGCACAACACAATGAAAATGGATTCCTTAGACTATATTTGTGGTCGGCTTATAGTGACAGCTCTCAAATGAATGAAGTTCTCTCTTGTTTCCCAAGTTGTGAAACATCTTGCGGCTTCTCCTGCCTGTGCTTCAGGGAACTTCCAGCCCTAGGGAACAGGCACACAGGATTTGTCATTTAACTAACAAAGGATTCTCATATGCTCTGGTTCTCTCCTGCTTTACCTCAGCAACCCTGTTGAATTCCACTTGTATTCCAAATTCTAAGATTGCTAGAGCTTCTCGAATGCGAAGAATTGGCAAAACTCTGAAAGCTTTCCCTTCTCATAGGTAGCTATTTTGACAAATACCTTTTATTTAAATCTATCCATACTTGTCTACTTTTTCTGCACAGTCTCCCTAGGTGTGGAAGAATTTGAGTCCTAGAATTGATCATCACACTGCTATTTTCTTAGTGAAAATTCTAGATGTGCTTTCACATATGCAGAGAATTCAAATCATTCTATCCAGGGATGAATAGTCCTGGAGTACTGTGGCAATCCTGCCTTTAACATGGGATTCTAAAAATGAAGCAGGTACCTCTAAGAATGTTCCCTTTTCTACATTATAAGAGAGTTGCATCAAATGTGTAAAACTGGAACAAGTTTAGGCTTTATGAAGCTTGAAATATTGTACACCTTGGGAGCCCTCATTAAGAAAAATTAGGGACTAGAGAGATGGCTCAGCAGTTAAGAACACTGGCTGCTCTTGCAGAGTACCTGGCTTCCAATTCAAGTACCCACATGGCAGTTAGCAAACACCCTTAACTCCAGTTCAAGGGTATCCAATATCCTCTTCTGGGCTCTCCAGGCACTGCATGTACAGGTGCACTTACATACATGCAGACTAAACACTAGAAAAATAAAAATAGTCCATCTTCCTGCTCTGGGTATCAGTCTGTTCCCCTGTTCCAGGGATCACATCTACCCTGCTTATGTAGCTGTCCTGTGTCCAATTGATTGTCGTTGTCTTACTTCAGGACCTGGCCTGTTTGCACTGCCAGACAGCTCCTGACTTGCCTGACAAATGTACCTCTCACCATTCATCAAGAGGCTTCTTTTTGCAACAAACTATTAAAAAGTTCCGTAACTGGTCAAATGCTGATAATAAGTGTCTTTTAGCTTCCCAGCCCTAATTGCCACATCCACAATGCAAACCATACACCTAAGGCTTAGGAAACATAGCAGAACAGGGGGTGGAAAGACTATTAATGCATCTTGCATCTCTGAACTCTCACCAGCAAAGCTTCCTCGTGAAATAGATGGTGATCAACCCAGAACGCCACAACTGGCTAAAGTGCAGAGAATAAGAGACTGCAAAGTACTTATCCCTGAATAGGACACCCATATCAGACCTGTGGGCCCAAGGCTCAGGGACCATTGCAGAAGAGGGGATAGAAGTATTGTAAGAGCCAGGGATGGTGGATGACCACAAGGACATAGTTTTCCATTCAGAGAGCTGGGAAGTAACTCATATGAATTTAGCAATTGTAACAGCATGCACAAGACCCATGAAAGCTCAAGTCAGATAAAATCTTGGCATAAAAGTGGGGAAGTGGGGAAGAAACCCCAACAGCTGAGGAACTCTTAGCAACTGATAACTACTTGAAGAGGGAGAGTCTGTGTTCTTTAAAGGTGTGATGTTAGTTTACCCAGTGGATGGATACACACCAAAGGACATTTGGGGATACAAAGTTGACTCAAGAGACCTTAATGTATATGAAAGAGTACATGAAAGCCAGTGGGAGGGGTCTAAAAGAGGGTGCAGATAGGGGAGAGGAGTCTAAATATAATCAAAATATATTTTATGGCACTCACAAGAATTTAATTAAAAAATATGAAAAAAAGATGTTTCAGCGGTGAGAATGTGTATAGAATGGGCCACTGAAGAACCAGGCTAAAGGAGAAGTCTTATTCACATGATTGGACCTGTTCCCAGAGAGACTTAGAAGAGCAACAGCTCCCGGAAAGCTCACAGAAGGACCTGCTTTGCATATCTGCCAAAGATGACTGTTAGTCAAATTTGTTTGCCCAAATATCTATCTTGATGACTTAATTTCTAATACCTCCGAATGCATATGGAGGTAGATCCTTGAAAAAAGTAGCTAGGTTATGGGACTGAAGAGATGAGTCAGCGATTAAGAGTACTGACTGCTCTCACAGAGGACCTGGATTCAATTCCCAGCACCCACATGGTGGCTAAGAACCATCCTTAACTCCAGTTCCAGGGGAATCCAACACCCTCTTCTGACCTCTGAGGTACTCTACTACATGGGTGCACTTACACACAAGTGGGCAATACACTCATACACATAAAATAAAAATAATATTTTTTTAAAAGAAAAAAATTGGTTAGGTTAAAGTAAGATCATTAGAGTAGACCCTAATGTGTCCCCTAAGGAAGTAAAATTTGGCCACAAAGGCTGGAGAGATGACTCAGCAGTTAAGAGCATTGACTGCTGTTGCTGAGGACACAGGTTCAGTTCTCAGCAACAACATGGTGGCTAACAACCATCCATACCTCTCGTTTCAGGGGAGTCCAACACCCTCTTCTGACCTCTAAGGAGATTTCATGGTACGGGTGCACTTACACACATGCAGACAATACACTCATATGCATAAAATGATTTTTTTAATTAACCACACAGAGACAGCCAGAATGTGAATACAGGAGAAAGACCACATGAGGAAAGTTAAGAAACAGCCATCTGCAAGTCAAGGAGAGAGGCAGGGGAGAAATCAATCCTGCTGACACCTTGGTTTTGAATTATTAGCATTTGAATACTGAGGAAAATAGAAGAAATTGCATATCCTTCATTAGAGCCATTCTTTCACCAGGATCCCAGGTTGAGCCTCGGCAGTTAACTTATAGTTTCAAATGTGTAACAGAAGAATAATTGCTTGTTGTTCTAAGCCATATGCCCACTGTACACATGTATGGAATATATTTTTTGGCTGTGTACAGTGGTGACTAAATTTTACAGCTTTGATATTACAGCCTAGCAACAATGAGTGCTCAGTCCAGTCAGCTGCCAGATTTTGCCTGTGGTTACTGAATTGCACTTTTACAATACAAAATAAAAGCTTGCTTCCACTGCCCTTCATGAGGGATCAATTTGGCTGGCTTTGTGGTGCAAAGTGCTACTAATGGTAATTTGCATTAATGTTATTAAACTTTTCTTCCTAATTTACATTAATACTCCTAAGCTTTTCTTCCACTCCATTATAACCAAAATAAAACCTCTACCAGAGAACAATTAGGAATTTTCTTCTAAAAGCTTTTTTGTGAAGCCTGCTGTTTTGAAATCTGACTTGAATAAACACAGTGTGTTGTTTGTTTTCTTCCAGTCTCCCACTAACACTTGCTGTTTTACTTTTCTAATAATACACAGGCACTTCTGTTTTTATTACCTGTTAGGATTTAAACAAGTTAATTTTTTTCTTCCTGTCCTTAAAACTTTTGATACTGTGTGAAGATGTATATACTAGACACTTTAGGGATGAATTTCTAACTTTTAAAAATCTTAACATAGCAAGTTGATATTCTATTTTTACGTGTAAATAATGGCCCCCCAAATTGTCTTAAAGATCCATATGTGATCCAGATGAGGTGGCAAACACCTGAAATTGGAGGTACCAGGAATACTGAAACAAGAATTGCAAGTTCAAGGCTGAGCAAATTAGTAGGCCTTGTCTACAAATAAAACTTAAAAATGTAGTTCTGATAAGAACACTTGCCTAGCACATGAGATGGCCTGGGCTCAATTTCTAATACTGCAAAAAGAAAAATCCATCTATGAAATTAAATAGCTTCAAATGAAGTTAAAAGCATTTAATTGTCTTTAAGAACAATAATATACCAGATAATTTGCAAGTTTGGAATTATGATATAATCTCAAGAAGACTGGAAAGATGGTTCAGCAGTTGAGACCTCTGATTACTTTTGCAAAGGACACAGGTTTGGCTCCCAGCATCCACATAACAGCAACCACCTCTAACTCCAGTTCCAGGGGATTTGATGGCCTCTTCTGATCTCCACTGGCATTGCATGACATGGGTATACTTATATACATGCAGGCAAAACACTCATTCATAAAATAAAATTAAATTAATAATGAAAAGTTCTATAATCTCAATTACTAGGTTTCATATTATTTAAGTTTTATATACCATTTGGCTCAAAAAATATTTTTCCAAATTTTCTGAACAAAGTAGTCTCAACTGTCATATCAAATGACAACTTTTCTTTTTCTTAAGTCTATAAATATACCGTATGTAGAGTATTTATTTCTCAGTCATTTGGCTTTTGAAATATTTTTTAATTGATAGATAGATAGATAGATGATAGATAGATAGATAGATAGATAGATAGATAGATAGATAGATAGAGTGTCCCATAGCCTCAGCTGGTCTGGAACTCATTATGTAGACAAGGTTGACCTCAGTCTCACAGAGATTCACCTGCGTCTGTCTCCTGAGTGCAGGAATTAAAGGTGTGCACCACCATGCTAAACAGTCAATGTACATTTTTATTGAATATTTGTGTATTTCATACAATGCATTTTAATCATATTTAGACCCACTCCCCTATATGCACCCATCCATAGCCACACCACAGAATTTCCTGTAATCTGTCATACATGTTAAGGCCTAGTTTGTGTACCCTGATGTCCCTCAGTGTGAGTTCATCCACTGTAGCCTGTTCGAGCTATATAACATCACTCTCTTATAAATCAACTTTCCCTCACCCAGAAGTGATCAGCTGTCAAAAGTTCTCAGTTAAGATTGGGTCCTCTTGCTCATTTCCTTAATTCTATGCTGTTTTCTGTCTTATTGAGTTTTTATTTGGGGGGTAATCAACAGCTGTCTAATTGGACTTAAAGCCTGCTAAATGGGAGGGAACTCATGTGTGGCACTGTATATACAGCCAAATACACATGATTGGAGGTGTCATAGAGAAAACCTTGTGTCTATCACATCCCTAGACAAACATAACTTCTTACTGTATGCCAAATATGAATCCTTATATTTACAAACAAGTACACCAGTCACCACTCATCAAGAAGTTACGTTTTGCAACAGATGGAGACTGCTACAGAGTTCTATAACTGGTCACACACAGAGTAAGTGTCTGTAAGATGCCCAGCCATAAATGACACATCTACAATGGAACTTCTACATCTAAGGCTCTTGGGTCATAATGGACCAGGGGGTAGAAAGAATACTAATATATCCCTCAACTCTCACTAATGACGTTTCCTCATGCAAGAGAGGGTAACACAGAAGGTCATAACTGGCCAAAGTGTAGAGAATAATAGAATAAGAGTCCCTGGATAGGACTCCTATATTAAACCTCACCCACACATGGCTCAGGATCATTGCAGAAGAAGGCTAGAAGGATTGTTAGACCCAGGAGTGGTGCATGATCATAAACAGTCTTCCAAGCATCTCATAGATGCTCATAGAAACTTGGAGCAATAGTGACAGCATGCATAAGACCCACGCAATCAAATGAAAAATTTTCTATTTCAAAAATTGTTTCTAATGCTCTGAATCATTTCTGAACATAAAAATTAACATCATTAAAATTATTATTGCTATGGGCTAGAGAGATGGCTCAGTATTAAGAGCACTAGCTGCTCTTACAGAGGACCCGGTTCAATTCCTAGCACCCACATAGCAGCTAATAACAGTTCGTAACTCCAGTTCTAGAGGAATCCAGTGCCCTCTTTTGACCTCTGTGGGTATTACATGACATGGGTGCACTAGCACACATACAGATAATACATTCATACACAAAAGCATAAGAATAATAAAATAATTATTGCTTTTAAGCAACAATTTTGACTTTTCAGTAATGACTATTTTCTAATAAATACTCACATAATATACATTATATTTGAGGCGAATTTTAAAAGTAGGGGAAATTTTTCATTACAAGTTGCTTCTAGTTTATTACTTGGCATTGACCATTAAATAGTCAAACAATTTAGAACACATAGATATTGACAGTAAATCCAAATATCCAAGCTGGTAACCACCAAATCACGATAAACACTCGTACTCCATGAATGGCCAATAGACATTTTTCCAAAAGGATCTCCAGGCCTCTCCTCTGACAGATACTCTAATCATAGGAGCCCATTCAGTGTGTGTGCAAAGCAGACAAAAAGCACCGAGGTAGGGAATAGAGAAATGGTGCAATTGTTAAGAGTCCTCCCTGCTCTTTCAGAGGACCAGAGTTCAGTTCTTTCCCCTCCTCCTCCTCCTCCTCCTCCTCCTTCTTGAATTTTTGTGTATTTCATACATCCCCATCCCCACTCTCATGCTCCCATAGCCCCACCCACCCACACACTGGAGCCCATATACTCAGTCATCCCTGTTAAGGCTCACTTGTCAGTGTCCCTAGCCATTCCCCAGTGTAAGTCCATCTACTAGGTCTAGTCAGCATCTAGAGTCCCTTGTTTTAGAAAGATGAGCTCTTCTTCATCTAGCAGCAATCAATTGCCAACATTCCTTCAGATAAAATTGAAGTCTGCTGTTCATTTTCCCAGTTCTATGCTGGGATATTGTCTGCTGAGTTTGCATGGGACTTGTGTATGCTGACACCATTGCCATAGAATCCTATGAACAGGTTCCCAGGAGCTTGTAGAACTCTAATTCTATATGGTCATATGCATCTTTCCTGGCTCTTACAATCTTTCTGCCCCCTCTCCTGTGATGGTCTTGGGTGGGAAAAGTTAAATAAAGGGATCTTTTCCAAAGACCAGCATTCAGCAGAATCTTGATATATATATATATAGGCTATTTGTGACCTTTTGTGTTCCTGGCCCTCTGCTTCATTATTGAGAACTGAGAGATTGATTAGTGTCTTCATTATCCCTACTCTATATTCCATGATCCTTAGGTGTAGAGGTTGCATTGTAGATGTGTTACTTAACCTGGAAGACCAGGGTTCAGTTCTTTTTTCAAAAAAAAAATGTGTTGAGGTGCTGAGACACCCTCCACACCTTTACAAAATCCTCCACTCCTCATTTTAGTGATAAAATTTTTAGATCCATATTAGTTGTCCATTGCTTCATAAGAAACCATCCAAACTCAAGGGCTTAATAACAACTTGCTGTTTATTACAATTGCATCTCTTATGCACATTTGCTCATTTCACTTGTCTCAATCATTCTGTTGCACTGTCTGCAGAAGATTCATTTGGGCTTGCAGTTCCAAATCAGTCTTCCTCATTTATAACAACTGGTGATTATGTTAGCTGAAGTCACCTGACTTTCATCTACATGGCTTCTCTTTATCCCGGCAACAAATGTCTTTCCTTCCTTGGCACTTCTAGGACAGAATTCCAAAAGGACAAAAGCAGCTGTAAAGCCTATTGAAAACTACAACTGAAATATTAGGTCCAACAAAGGCTTCTCCTGGATAGTCTTTTATTGCCTATATGTGGTCTTTATCACAGGTGAAGTGGGATAGGTGGCGTGTACAAACAACGAAGATCTCCTGGAGCTGGTAGCCCAAGATTCATATAGCATCAGTGAGATGGAAGCTAAAGAGCTCCAGGGAGCAGCTAGGACCAGTGACTGTAGATTGAGATCTTAATGGCAAGAAACTAAGGGCCAAAGGCAAAAGCTGCAAGCCCCAGTCACCATTAGAGTTCTGGAACAACACCAAGAGTTAAGAGCCATGGGTCCTGATGGCTTGGGGGCTATAATACTCACTGATCAGTGATAGAGTGCTTGCACTAAAACCATGGAGTAATAAACCTCTGACCTGAGCACCAAGAGTTATAAGCCTCTGTCCTTTGAAGCCTTGAGCCATGTACCTCAACTTACCAGGCCCAAGAGCTACAAGCCTCTGGGCTTGTAGGCTCAGCCTGTAGGTGTCTGATACTTGGGCATTCAGGGCTGTCAACATTAAGACTAGCCGATTCTTGCCTATTTGCAGGATCCATGTGCATAGAACAAATGAACCCTCAGTAATCCTGGCGATAATGTTCACTCTCTTCTCTCATTCCACCCTTATTCACGTCTTTCTTTATTGGTGTATTGTAGAATTTTACCCTCCAAAGGCCTTGACAGGTTCTTAAGATGATACTTTTTCTTTCGGTTCACAGTTGACACAACTCAGCAATATGATAAAGGAGCAAATGGGCTACTGGGAAATTCTTATCTACTTTCTGGAGTAAATACTCCTGCAAATGTTTTTAAAATCTAAACCTGTGTCTTTTCATGTCTGACAAAGATGCTGATGATGAGAAAAATCCTCACAGACCAGAATGGTCTATCAAGGATTTATTTATTTTCCATAATCCCTCTGTTTACGTGTTCTCAAATGACTAATGAGGCCAATCTGGAACTGGCAGATTTTGCCACAATTTAGACAGATGGTTTCAGTATATGTGCATAAAGAAAGTAATGTTGTAAATGTGAACATAAAGATACGCTTTGTGCCATCTGAACTACCCCGTCCCCCCAGAGAACAAAGATATGAGGTAGGGACATGGAAAGATTTCAGTGTTACTCACTCAGTGTTTCATCTTATCATATATACCTCTGGAGTAACGTCTGATAAGCCTTCTGTTCATGTACTGATGGTTTCTTTAGCCCAAACACTAAAAAGTCTAAATACAAGTTCCAGTCATCGCTTTCACAAAGTTTGTAGAAGCAGGCCTGAGAGACTACTGCTGATGAAAACATCCTTACTCCAAACCTGAGCTCCTCCTAGAAGTGAAGCAAAATAAAATATTTCTGGGTAATTTTAAACATAAGCAGGGCTGGCCAGTTTTCAGAACTTTGCCCAGGTAACACACTTGTGAGCCTTCTACTATTATCTTAAAAGATATATCCTATCTTATTACAAATATTAGTGAGACCTCTCAGCTGAGAGGTTGATATGTTGACACATTTTCAAGTATTTGACAGCTGTATTTATTACATTCAGCCTAACACAATGAAAATACATTTGTTTATTCATTTATTCATATTTATTCTTGACAAATGTTCATGGGATTGTTTTTAATCCCCCATCAAACACATACTTTGTGTAAGACAAGGTAATTGCTGTAAAAGTCAAGCATGAATATATACATTGGTCCTATTTCCAAGAAATTTATACATTATACAAACATGTCAACAAATAATTGGGATACAGTAAAATAAAAGCATGTCTTCTTAAAGAATCCATCATTGGCAGTCAGTTGCTGTGGTGGTAACAATAGCACAAAAGTAGTGGAAAGGAGAAGAGAAGAAAGGTGTGTGAAAGTACATATACTACCTGGAGACATACTGCCCAGAAATTTGTGCCATGTAAGTACCACTTAAGTAATTTGCTAAGTATTTCATCTGTTTCTGGTGGTGGAAGAGACAGGGTCGTGTGTGAATCTTGGATTTGGACACAAGGTATAGAGTATCTACATGTGTTTCATGGCCCTTAAAAGCTGGGTAGAAATAAGTCTGGGAGTAGAAATAAGCCTGAGGAAAGAAAGGCTTATGAGCTCTGAGCCATATATTGAATGTTCACATAATACTACAGTGAAATTCCAAGCAGGCTCCAAATTCTAAATTGTACCTTTTCTGTCCAAGTCATTATGAAGGTATGTGTGATGTCTAATTTTAATGCTTGCTGACTTGGTTGGTCAGGGGATACTCAGCTACTAAAATGTTATTTCTGGTTTTGTCTGTGATAGTGTTCCCAGAAGAGAACAGCATTTGATGTAGTAAACTAAGTAAGATCTACCCTCACCAATGTGGTAGGAATTACCCAATGGACTGAAGACCTCAATAGAAGAAAAATGCAGAAGTCTGAATTTGCTCTTTGTTTAAACTGTAATAGCCATCCTATCTTTCTATTAGGTTGCCAGGATTCCTGGTTTCGGGCCTTTGGAGTTAGCTTGGAACTACATCTTTGGCTTTCCAAGTCTTCCAGCTTACAAATAAAAAATTAAAACCATGCGTGTTTTCACCTCCAAACTTATGTGAGTAAATCTCTCATTAAAAGTTCTCTCTCTCTGTCTCTCTCTATCTGTTTCTCTCTC
>NW_008342276.1:6221146-6253847 GCF_000622305.1 Nannospalax galili | reverse complement strand
TAAAAATATTTATAATTTATGAATGTCATTCATTATGAAGACTTATATTTATACTAGGCCAACCCCGTAACACATACACACACATTTAGGAACCTAGTCTTCAAATAGCCATAGGCCAAGTCCCTGGTTTCTTCAGAAGTAATATTCCCTCAAAATCTTCATTGCCATTTTCCCCATGTGCTTCTAGTTTGACTACCATGTGAGTAACCAGAACCCTAGAGCATCCATCCCAACCATGTATCTCTCTCAACTTTATTATATCCACCTTAATACTATTTTAACTAACAAATTTAAGAATACACTTCTCAGGCTGAGAGATGGCTCAGCAGTTAAGACCACTGTCTGTTCTTGCAGAGAACCCAGGTTCAATTCCCAGCACCCACATGGCAGCTAACAACTGTCTGTAACTCCAGTGGATCTGACACCCTCTTCTGACCTCCGCAGGCATTGCACGACATGGGTGTACTTACACACATGCAGGCAATACACTCATACACACAAACTAAAAAATAACTAAAAATATTTAAAAAGCATAGCTAGAAAAATATTTTTTACTCAGAGTAATATTCATCACTGCCTCTCATTCCACTGCTAAAACACAGAAGTCATTCATCAAGTGAATGAACAAATGAAAATTCATTGGGAATCCTTCAATGTAACCAAGGTATAAAAGTTTTCGGCGGACTCTCAAGTTTCTTAGTGATTCTGAAACTGTAGTTCAAATGGAGAACTTCTCTCAGAAAAGTGAACAAAGCATACAATGCCAGCTGAACAATGACAGTCAAAACTGCTTAAGATGAAGCACACATCAGTGTGGGAAAGCAGACGTACAGCGGCACAGAAAACACTTTCTTTAGAGAATGGAGCCATCTACAGGCCAAATTTATTTCCCTCCAAACAAAACTTGAATTAGTCATCACAAACAGCAAAGCTTTTGCTTGGATTTCTTAGGACTCTTACTTATTGTTAACCTTTTTCTTATTTCAGTCTTTCAGTCATAGGTACAAAGTACACCGTGAATAGGATCTGTACCAGGCCACATCACCATCATTTCCCCTTAGATCAATGCAGAACTCATATCTTCCTTCTACTTTTGACCCTCTACAGTCACTGCTCAACTAAAGCCAGAGAAACCCTCCAAATGTGAACTCAATAAGTAGGTTAAGAAGTCATACACAGGTCCAAGAGTTGGTGATAAAGTTAGCAAATACACTATTCCTATCTATGGAGAAAAGAGAAAAGTTTATGAAAAATCATTATATCAAGCAAAATAAATGCAAGAACAAATAAACAGTGAGAAATAGTTCAGCAAAGTCCATTCCAGACTGATGCAACCTTTATGGTGACTCCTGAGGGACAAGGGCTGGCATATCCAAGGAATGATACCAAAATTGCTATTTATTGAAGACGGACTCTAGCAGGCTCAGCAAATCCTTAAATGCTTGATCTCATTTAGTACTTGCAATTACCTACACTGGTAGTAATTTTCTAGACAAATAAATATAGTCAAGAATGGATCTGATGCCAGGTAGGGTGGTGCATGCCTTTAATCCCAGAACTTGGGAGGCAGAGGCTGTTCTAGTTTGTTTCTTCATTGCTGTGACAAAACACTCTGACCACTACCAACTTGAGGAGGGAAGGGTTTATTCAGCTTACATCTCCCAGGTCACAGTTCATCAGGGAGCCCAAGGTAGGAACTCAGGGCAGGAATCTGGAGGTAGGAACTGGAGGACAGGCCATGGAGGAACACTGCTTACTGGCTTGCTCCTCTGGCCCCTGCTCAGCCTGCTTTCTTATGAAACATAGGCCCACCTGCCCAGGGGTGGCACCACCCACAGTGGGCTGGGCCCTCCATATAACTCAACAGTCAAGAAGATACCCCATGGACATGGCCACAGACCACTCCAATGAAGGCAATACCCCATTTGAGGCTCCCTCAACCCAGGTGAGTCAAGTTAACACTAAAGCTATCCAGAACAGAGGCAGATGTCTGTGAGGTGGATGGTTTTAACATTTCAGGGAAGAAGAGAAAGAGGCAGGAAGGGAGGGAGGAAAGAAATGAAAGAGAAATATTAGGAGAGAGAGAGAGAGAGAGAGAGAGAGAGAGAGAGAGAGAGAAACACGAGACCGAATTTAAGAGGCTCTAACCAGACCATGAGCCACATATTGACACACTATATCTTGCCAATGTGCCTCTAGTGCAAAAGGAATGGTGGGTGAACAAATTAGCAGATGATCTGTGACTCTGCATCTTAAATATTCACTTGAAATTAGAGCACAGGTGTCACTGCAGAACAACTCATTTATAATTCTAGACAGCTGACTGCTTTTGTTTTCAAGGACTTGATCTTTAAAAGGCAATTGAGTAAGGATTCAGGACTGACTAAATCAAGTTGTGCTTTAGAGTTTCTTGTTAATTTTAAGTGAAATTTTATAGCTATACTATCTCTATTTCCAGTCACTGGCATGCATAATCAATACATACATTGCTGAAAGTTATTCAAACAATGGACATGTACTTCAGAGCACAGGGAGCAGTAGCTTCAACAGGCATTACATTCCAGGGGATCTGATGCCCTCTCTGGCCTCTGCAGACACTGCACGCATGTCATACACTTAAATACATGCAGGCAAAACATACACATAAAATAAAGTAATAAATAAAATGTTTTCTTTAAAAGAAAAAGAAAAGAAAAGCATGCTAATGGGACCAGAGGCTGCTTTTTGACTTTAAATCCTTTGCAAGCGGTGGAAATGGAAGTGGAATGAGAGATTGTCTAACCGCTTAACTACAAAGCACTCACTCAGCATTGTGTTTTAGAGAAACTGACCAAGTTATAATTGTATATTCCACTAACTGAGTTGAGAAACGACATCATTTGTTCATTGATTCATTCATTTATTCATTGTAGGCCATTGGATGAATGTGTATATGAGAACATGACTGAGCCATCAGGCTGAGGAGATAGCTCAGTGAGTAACGTGCTTGTTCCACAAGCATGAGGACCTCAGCTTGAGCCCTAGAGCACACGTATAAGAGCTAAGCAAGGTGGCATGGCTTTGTAATCCCAGAGCTGGAGCAACAGAAACAGACAGATCCCTGGGGCTTGCCAGCCAAACAGCCTAACATACTTAGTGAGCTCCAGACTACTGAGAGACCTTGTCCAAAAAACAAGGTAGAGAGTTGGAAGGACACCCAAGGTTGTCTTCTGGCTGAGAGAGAGAGAGAGAGAGAGAGAGAGAGAGAGAGAGAACAACTTTGCAAGTTATATATTACTTAACTCCTTTTACAATTTTAAAAGATGAGTTTCAGAGGCTAAGTATCTTGATTATATTCTCATAACAAGCACCAAGAATTTTAGCTGAGGACTATATTGCTTTTTTAAATTTTAATTTGTTTTTAAGTGTATGAGTGTTTTGCGTGCATATATGTAAGTCCACCAATGTGTGCAGTGGAAGGCCAGAAGAGGGCATCGGATTGCCCTGGAACTGGAGTTACAGATGTTTGTTAGCTGCTGCGCAGGTGCTGGGAACTGAACCCAGGTCCTCTGCAAGAACAGTCAATGCTCTTAACCATTGAGCCATCTCTTCAGTTCCTGGGTCTATCTCTTGAGCACTATTCCTATGTATGGTATGCATTGAAATAGAAGCTTGTTATTGTGAGTCATTTGTAGCCAACAAATCAAAATTGTTATAGGAACTTTTATAACACAAAGTATAACAACTCTGGGCTCCATCTTTTGCTATTTATGAGTCCTTCTGTGGGTAATTTCATGTTTGTTAGTCTCCACTCCCTCTCTGTGAAATAATGATAATTCATTCTTTCTTGTAGAAATAAAGTGGCATAACCTCCTTAAAACACACACATCAGGTGCCAAGGATCTGAGTGCAACCGGTTATGACTAGTAATAATCAGATACATACAGATTAGAGATGCATGCGCCAACATCACAGTGTTATTAGCAAAAACAATGTGTCTTTCTGTAAGAAACAGCATATTTTAAAATGAAATGGAGCTCTTTTTTAAAGGTTAAAACACACACACAACACACAATGTTGAATAAATCACATAGAACAGATTCAGTGAACGCAAAATTTAAAAATAAAATAGAAATCATAGCACATTCTTGAAAAAAAAATAACAAGTTAAGAAATCATATTCTGACTTTTATGTAAGAACAATTCAAAACCCCATGCTATTATTTGATATCATTACGTACCAGAAAAAGACAGACATTTACTGAGCATATAATGCATTAAAACAGGGACCGAGCAAACCCTGTGGATCCTAAGAACAATTTAGATTTAATTTTACAGTATTTGCAATCTCTCAGACTTCAGAAGTTTGTTGAATCAGCACTGCCCATCTTGCCACAGACTGGGCACAAATACACAAAGAAAATGAAAAGTCAAGAGAGAATTCTGGACTCCATCCAGGGTTTTGTCTTGATGCTGAAGTTTTTAGAAAATGTGTCTCTTAACCCAGGTTGGACCTCTTCAATTGTTTCACTGGTTCCTTCTTCTACTGTGAACTCCCTAAAAACGAATCATGAACACTTTATTTAATCTTTGTGATGTTCTCATGGAACAGTATTAACAGTGTATCTTTACCTCCTTTAACATAATCACTCTTATATCTTCCCTTTATTTCTAGCCTCAATCAGCAACCACAGCTGTGTCTCACAAGTACTGCTACTCATCATACAGAAGTAGGCAGGAAAATGATGATAAAGGCAGTTGCTAATAAGTTTATCTTCAATAGAATAACTTCTATTCCTCAAAATGGACCCCAATAAAGTGAAGAGACAGTGAGAATATTTTGGCAATGTATTAGTAGCATTTCTCTTGCTGGGAGAAATTAAATCCTGACAAAAAGCAAAGTAGGAGAGAAAAGGGTTCTTGGGGGCGGGGTTAGGGAGACTTTATTGTTGGGTTAAGGCCACAGAACTAGTAGAATTGAATGGAAGACACACACTGCTAAAAACCCTTGTCACAATGCTATTCTTCCATTGTTTACCTTAGACTACTACCCTGATTTATTTCTATAATTGATTTTATTTTTATTGAATTTTTGCAATTTTCGTACAATACAGTTTCATAGTATTTAGATAATGTTTATAGAGTCTGATTTGTGCCCCCTAATGTCCTTCAGTTTGGGTCCATCCATTGGACCCACCAAGATTCCCATCCCTATGAGAATCTATTCTCCTTCCAGCAGCCATGAATTGCAAAATTTTCTTTATGTTGGGTTGGAATTTCTTATCTAATTCCCCATGTTGACATTTTGTTTGGTTTGAGCTTGCATAGGATTTATTTTATAGAGTCTGATTTGTGCCCCCTAATGTCCTTCAGTTTGGGTCCATCCATTGGACCCACCAAGATTCCCATCCCTATGAGAATCTATTCTCCTTCCAGCAGCCATGAATTGCAAAATTTTCTTTATGTTGGGTTGGAATTTCTTATCTAATTCCCCATGTTGACATTTTGTTTGGTTTGAGCTTGCATAGGATTTATGCATGTTGTCACCATTGTCGTAAGGTCATATGAGCTACTGACCAGCTGAAGACTGTTTCCTTGAGGTCATCCAAGGACTCTTACAAGCATTCCACCTCCTCTTCTACAATGATACCTGATCATTGGGAGGCAGAGGTTTGAAAGAGGTGTTCACTTCCAGTCTGGAAGGTTGTACTAACATTTTGATTTCTTTATTTGTTATGGGTCTGTTTAAGCTGTTGATCCCTTCTTGATTAAACTTTGAGTGGTTTCCAAGAATTTAGAAATTCATCCATTTCTTTTGTATTTTCAAATTTAATCTAACAAAAGTTTTTAAAATATTCCCTTATAATTAATGTTCTGGGTTTTTTGGTGTCAGTTATGATGCTTCTCCTTTCATTTCTGATTTTGTTGATTTGGATTTACTCCTTCTTTCTTTTGATTAACTGGGCTAAGGGTAGGTGTATCTCATTTATCATTTCAAAGAACCAGCTTTTAGATTCATTTATTCTTTGTACTGTGTTCTTTGCTTCCAATTCATTAATTTCTGCTTGGATTTTCATCTGCTGAGTTTGGGTTTGGTTTGCTCTTGCCTTTACAGATTCTAGAGTTGTACCATGAAGTCATTTATTTGTGCTCTTTCTTATTTACTAATGTAGAAGCTTATATATATGAGCTTCCCTCTTAGGAGTGCTTCTAATGTGTCCCAGAGGCTTTGTTGTGTTGTATTACCATTTTCACTTGGTTCTAGGAAAACTTTTACTTCTTTCTTGATTTCTTCTTTGACCCATTTATCTCTTAGGACTGTGTTTTTTAATCTTCATGAGTTTGTAGAGTTACCAGAGGTTCTTTTGCTGTTGACTTTAAGCTTTATTGAGTTGTGGTCTGATAGAATGCATGAAATTGTTTCAATATTTTTGTTATTGTTAAGGCTTATTTTGTGCCCCAGTATGTGGTCTACTTTAGAGAAACTTCCACAAACTGCTGAGTAGCATGCTAAATAGAACACATTTTTTGGTGCTTGGGTGTGATATTTTGTACATGCTTGCTAGGTTCAGTTGATGTATGATATAGTTTAATTCAGATGTTTCTCTGCTCATTCTTAGATCAGATGAACTGTCTATTGGAGAAAGTGGGGTATTGAAGTAACCTACCACTACTGAGTCGGGGTGAATCTGTGTCTTGAAGTCTTAAATTATTTTTTTATGAAATTGGGTAAACCTGAGTTTGGTGTATATATGTTCATATTTATATATTCTTGATCAATTTTTCTTTTCATCAGAATGAAGTGACTTAATCTCTTGTGATTAATTTTAATTTGAAGTCTGTTTTGTCAAATATTAGAATTGTAATGCCTGCATGTTTCTTAGTGCCATTGGCTTAGAATAATTTTTTCTATCCTCTGACCCTAAGGTAATGCCTATCCTTGAAGGGGAGATGAGGTTTTTACAGACGACAAATAGATAGATTTTGTTTCTTATTCCATTTGATTAGTCTATATCTTCTAGTTTGAGACCATTGGCATTTAAAGTTATTATTGAAAGATGTGGATTGATTGCTATCATATTCATTTCTGTCTGTGTTCTTGGTACTATTTAGTGTTTCCGTGATTATACCTTCATTTGTTTTCTTTATGTAGCCTCTTGCGTCAGCCTCTTGGGTATGGTCATTCCTTTTAGGTATGGTCAGTCCCTTGCATTGCTTCAAGTATTCTCTATAGGGCTGGTTTTGTTCACATGAAATCTTTTTGCCTATTTGTGTCTTGGAAATTTTTTTGTTTCCCATTGACTATGATAGACAGCTTTTCTGGGTAAAGCATTCTGGATTGGCATCTATGATCATTAGAATTTGGAATACTCTGTTCCAGGATCTTCTGGCTTTCATAGTTTGTGCTGAAAAGTCAGCTGTAATTCTGGTGCTTTTTCTGTTATATCTGATTTGTTCTCTTGCAGCTTTTGTTCTGTATTTTTAGCATTTTTACTATATGATATTCTGTGTGGAGTTTCTGTTCTGGTCCTGTCTGTTTGGTACTCTGTGTGCTTCTTGTATCTGTATGGTATGTCTTTCCTTAATTTAAGGAAATTTTCCTCTATAATCTTGTTGAAGATCTGGTTAATGTCATTGACCTGGGTTTCTTCTCCTTCCTCTATGCCTATGATACACAAATTTGGTCCCACATTTCCTGTTTATTCCATTCCTGCAGGTGTTTTTTTTTTTAATTAACTTTTCATATTCTTTGAGTAGTCCACTTGTTCAACTTCATCATCTAGTCTTGGTGTCCTACTTTCCATTTCATTCATTCTACTGATGAGGCCTTTTCCTGTTATTTCAAATACACATATTAAGTTCTTCAATTCCATTTTCGTGTCAACCTGAGTTTTGCTCAATATTTTTATGTCTTTTGTGAATTCGCTTTTCAAATCCTGAATTAGCTTTGTCATTGTATTCATCTGAATATGTGTAGGTCCTTGATCTTCAGCCAGGTGTTTATTCCTATCCTCTTTTATGCTTTGCATTGTCTGTTCTTTAAATTCATTGAATTCTTTTTTAACATTTCACTTATTATTTTTTTAATTTTGTGTGTTTGAATGTTTTGCTTGCATGTATGCAAATGAGCTCATATCATGCAATGTCCTCAGAGGCCAGAAGAGGCACTGGATGCCCCAGAACTAGATTTAGGTATGATCGTTAGCCACTATGTGGGTAATAGAAACCCAAACTAGGTCCTCTGCAAGAGTAACTAGTACTCTTAACTGCTGAGCCATTTCTCCCGCCCCTTATTGAATTCTTTGACCATGTTAATGGTTGCTTTTTTTAAAATTCCTGTATCCTGGGATTCCTCTAGGTAGTTTTCATTGTAGAAAACTTTTATAGGACTAGTGGTGATTAGGGGGCTATATTATTTTGATTTTTCATATTATTTGTAATATTTGTGGTGATTTATGCATGTGGATTTCTTTTTTTACTTGTATTTCTGGTATGAAATTCAAGCCTGCCTATGTTGAGTTGAAGTTTGATTCTGTTTATATCATACATATAGCTTGGTTGCTTGCTGATCTAGTATGAATACTCAGTTGGTCTGGGCTTCAGAGTCTCTCTTTTGATTTTATTTTATTTTATTTTTTTATGAGAGGTACTGGATGGATCCAGGCAGGTTAGCAAGGAGCTCTTCAGGATGGCAAAGGCTCCCAGGCCAGAAAGGCACTCTCCCTGGCAGCCTCAGGGGGACAGGGCCAAGGGCCAAGAAAAGCTGAGGGGAACCAAATTAAGAGAGAGTTTCTTCTAGTTCGCAATTCCAGGTTACAGTCCTTTATAAGAGGGAAGTCAAAAGGGCAGGAACTTGAAACAGTTGGTCATAGCACATCCACAGACAAAAGCAGAGCAGAATAAATGCATGTAAGCTTAGTATCCAGCTAATTTCCTCTGCTCTCATACAATCCAAAGCCCTCAATCACAGAACAGTGCCTCCCATTTTTAGGCTGGTCTTCACACATCAATTAAGGAAATCAAGACAATCTCTCATAGACATACCCACTGGCAAGATCGTCTAGACAATCCTTCATTGAGACATTCTTCCAAAAGTGATTATAAATTGTGTAAAGTTGCCAATTAAAACTAACCATCGCAGGCAATAAATCACCCTAACAAACTCCTTGCATTCAGATTTATCTTGCAATTCCACTTTACATTTAAAAAGCAAGGTAATTATCTCTTCCCATCTATTTTGATTTTGCCTCCCCCCCCCCCATCTATTCTGGTTGCTGTTTACTTTTGTTTTTCCAAGGTCTTCAGGTGCATCATTACATTGTTAATATGCGATATCTTCAGTTTTTGATGTTGACATTTAGTGTTATAAACTTAGGACTGCCTTCATTGTGTACCATAGATTTTGATATGCTGTGTTTTCATTTTTAGTCAGTTCTAGGAACTTTAAGTTCTCCTTCTTGACTCCACCTGGATCCAGTTTTTATTCAGCAATTTGTTGCTTAGTTTCTATGAGTTTGTGTACTTTCCTCCATTTTTATTCTCCAGTGCGTAGTGCTCACACAGAATACAGTTGCTATGCCAGTTTTCCTAAATTTGTTGAGACTTGTTTTCTGTCTTAACATTTGGTCAATTTTGGAGAAAGTTCCATGAGATGCTGAATGTGTATTATTTGGTGTTTGGGTAGAATGTTCTAAAAATGTCTGTTACCTCTGTTTGATTTAAGATGTTATTATACACATTAGACACATTAGACAGCCTGTTCAAAAGTTGCTAGTAAAATTGGATAACTAAATGTAGAAGAATGAGACTAGATCCTTAACACCCACACAAAGGAAACAATTTCAAAATGGCTCAAGGACCTCAGCATAAGACTTGATATCCTGAATTTGATAAACAAAATAGGGAATAGGGAATACAGTGATTATAGGTACAGAAGGGGCTTTCTGAACAGAACCTGGATAAAATAGGCATTAAGGAAAACAATTGACAAAAGCTCCCAAATATTTTTTACATTTTTGGCCCTTGGAATAGAGTAGGTTACTAAGAGGCCCAAGGACATTGTGAGTTTTATCCAAGAAGCTGGCTACTTTCCTTTGGGGTCTTTTTACCCTAACTGCCTAGCCAATTCCCACCTCCTATTCTTATCACACCATCCTCTGAAGAGGTTACTCAAATTGTCAATAGGGAAGGGACACAGACAGCTCTGGCTTCTTAATGCTGAACAGGGACGCAGGGTGAGACAATTGGAATATCCTTTCAGTGCGTCTATCTAAAAGACTCCCAAATTGCAAAACTCTTATCTCAAGGGGGAAAAGAAAGTATTTGAATCATCAATAGGAGATGTGAAGGAGAAGTAAAGGCAAGAGTAATTAGCATTACAAATTCTAGACAGGGAACTAGAAAAAAATCAGAACAGGGCAATTTTCAAATGTTCATATGAGAGTCCACTGGAATTTCTTGACAAGGGCTTCTGAAAGCATCCCTCTATTGGGTTCCTCCTCATATTTCTTTTGTTTACCAAGGCTGGACTTGAGAGTGATGGATTCCGGATTTGCTTTCAGTCGTTTTAGAACAATAGCTGGTTGTCTCCCTTAGCTACAGGTGGGCACTACAGTATTAGAGACCAAGATTTGAAGTCTTACATCAGAGCAGCACTTTCTGGTTAGGAATAAAATCATCAATGAGAAATAATCGCCTAAATAACTTTTTATATAGACTTAAGCCTAATGTCTGGGAAGTGTAACCCCTTGAACTCTTAAAGAAATATACTGATGACATTACTTTTTGGTTATACTTTCATTTTGGGTGTTTAAAACCATACAGTTGGCCAAAATAAACCAATTTATTTTTACTCTTAGGTCATTTGAAGATCTGTTCCTCAGGGGTCACATGGGCTTGGGAGGACCTCCTGGCACCTTTCTTTTACCAGTTTTATCTATGTGAAGATAAGTCAAAGGTCCTGCTCAACCATGTCTGCCTTCACTTGGAAGCATGAATGAGATGTTTCCTGTGAGTTGACCCACCTCTTTATAGACTGGACAGTGGTTCAAGTCCATCTCATGGGGTCTCCATGGCCTCCCTGAACAAGCTTTTATCTAATCCTTACAAGATTTTCGGGTTACCTCTTCAGAAGGGGAAATGTTAAAGTAGCCAAAAGCCCCATAAAAAATTAAAGAAGAAGAAAGAGTACATAAAGTTATCAGAAAAAAGTGATGGGGAGATATGGGAGGAGTTGGATGGGAGGGAGTGGGCATGGATTTGATCAAAACACCTTATATGCATGTATGAAATTCTCAATAAATTATTTATTTAAAACAAAAGAAAAACAATTGACAAATGGGACCTCCTGAAACTAAAAAGTTCCTGTACAGCAAAGGAGACCATCATTGCAGTGAAAGGGAAGCCAACAGAATAGGATCTTCATGTTTACCAACTACACATCAAACACAGGGTTAGAATCTAAAACATAAATATAACTTAAAACTGCACATTTTATTTGTCCCAGATGGGTACCAGTACACAATTCCACTACTGATCAAATGTAGATAAGATGTATCTGTGAGATGCCCAGCCCTAAGTGCCACATCTACAATGAAAGCTCTACCCCTAAGGCTCATGGAACATAGTAGAACAGGAGGTAGAGAGAATATTAATGCATCTTTCAGCTCTCACCAGGGAAACATTAATGTAACAGAGGATGATTAACAAAGAAAGTCACAACTGGCCAAAATGTAGAGAATAAGAGACTGCAGAGTGTATGGCCCTAAATAGGACTCCTAAAACCTCTGCACCCAGGTTCAGAGACCATTGTGCAAGAGAGGGTGGAAAGATTGTAAGATCCAGGTGTAGTGGATGACCACAAGAAAACAGTTTTCTAAGTAGCTGGGATCTTGCTCATGTGAACTTACAGCAATGGTGAGTGATATAAGCTCAAACCAGACAAAAACCTGGCCTGAAAATGAAGAACTGAGTAAGACGCTTTCTACCTTAGCTGAGAAACTACTGGTAATTGATCACTGCTGGATGAGGGAAAGTTGGTCTCCTTGAAGGGACTGACACTAGACAGGCTGACCAGGTTCCCGTAGATGAACTCACAATGAGGGACAACTGGAAATGCAAATTTGACTCTATAGACCCTAACATATATTCCAGAATGTACGGAATCTGGCAGGGGGTCTAGGAGGATGCAGATAGGGGAGGGGATCAATATATGATTAAGATTTACTGTATGCAGAAAAAACAATTAAAAAATAGCAAAAAAATGAAAAAGAAACAAAAGTACATTCACTCTAAAATTTCACTAAACTCTTAGTTCCTTAAAAACCTTAGATTGTCTAAATGAGGAAATGGACTTCTGTAAGAGCATCCAAGCGGGAGACCTGTGAGAACTGGGATTCCCATGTCTAGGTGTCATGCTCCACTGAGCAAAAGGAAAGGAAATTCCCTTATAGAAAATGTTCAAAGTTCTATAAACCCAAGATGTTTTCACTTTGACAAATACGTTTTTTATATGATAATAAAAGTACCCTAAAATCCACATCCTTTCTTATATCTCTGATTATAGTCCCAGAGTACCATACAAACAATTCAAACAATTCTGTGGCTTTAGAGTAAACTTCTAAATGTGATTGGAATTCACTCACCACACAGAACATTTCCCACTCTCTATCCTCCAAAACCATGATTTTTATTTCATATACATATATATGTATATGTGAACTGTATATAGGCATTTTACATATTGACAAAGAATATATGTAAACTCAGCTATAATTGAATGATGATTTGTAGAAGTGAGCACATACAAAAGTACATAGAAAATGGTCAATAATTCCTAAAGACGTCATAGATATAAAGTATTTAATACCTATCAGTCAAAAACATTACTTTATGTGTATTATAATTTAACCCCCAGAGTAAATCTTTCAAATAGCAAGAAGGAAGGAAACTAAAGTTCAGATGCAAGGTGAACAAATAAGCAGAGGATCTCAACTCAAATGGGCCAATTTACCACGTGGATTCCATAGATTACAACTTTTAACTATCCTGCCCTGCCCTCATGGAGACAGAGCTGTGGGAAGTACGTTCTCTCCCCCTTTGCTTTCCATAGAACATGATCATAAAGAACAAAATGTAGCAATTTATTTTTCAGGGCTTCCTTCTGGCAAGTTGTGCTTTGTCTGTGTCTGTGCATGTGCTCTCTGAAGGAAAGATGTGAAGACCTAGGTGTGCTTATGCCAGTTATAACAACTTTCCAACTTGAATGCTCTTAAACAAGGGTGTTTCCTTATATATAAATAAAGATGACTGTTACGCATAAAGTTATTGAGTGAACAAAATGTCATTGCTTTAAGCCACTGAAATTTAGAATATTTTATATTTTTCTTGATCCTTCAAGAATTTCATACAATATATTTTGTATGTATTCACACTCCCTGCCTGATCTCCTCTCAGACCCACAGGACATTTTTGACACAGCAGAGCATAACCTATATTTTCTTTTTTAAGTTTTTAGCAAAATATTTTAATTGAAGTTTTGTGATTTTTCATACAATTATAATTTGACGGTTTAAGGTATTTAGATCCCCTTCCCCCTCCCCTTTCCACATCTCTGACCAGATTTAAATCCCCTCCCCTATCTGCACCCCTCCTTACTATCCCTGCCATATATGCCTGTAGAATCTAAATTGTGTCCCTAAATGTCCTTTAGTGTGGATGCAGTCACTGGAGCCTGGTTTACCTACCAAGAATCCCATCTTTGGAAGATATTGTTTCTCCCACTCTCAGAAGTCATCAGTTGCTGAAAGTTTCTTAGATAGGATTGAGGTTTCTTACTTCCCCATGTCTATGGTGAGATTTAATCTGATTTGACCTTACATTGGACTTTCTCATGCTGTTCAATTTATATAAGTAATTGACCCGTTTTTGGAAAACTACTTCCTTGTGATCATCTTCAGGAGGCAGAAGCGGGCAGATCTCTGTGAGATGGAAGCCAGCCTGGTCCACATAGTGACTTACAAGCAGGCTGGGACTAGGGATACTCTGTCAAAAATAAAAAATTCAAAAAACTAAACATCAAATAAACAAACAATCCAATTAAAAAGAAGGGCAAGAAGTTCAACAAGGAGTTCTCTAAAGATGAAATGGCTAAGAAATACTTTAAAAATTATTCAACATCTTTAGTCATCAGGAAAACGCAAATTAAAGCCACTTTGAGCTTCATCTTATGCCATTCAGATTTATACAGATCTGAAAAACAAACAACAAATGCTAGTGAAGATGTAGAGAAAGTAGGATGCTTGTCCACTACCGGTGGCAGTGCAAAGTGGTGCAGCCACTATGCATGTCAGTGTGGAGAGTCCTCAAAAAGATTGAAATTGATCTACCATATGATCCTGTCATACCACTCTTGAGTTTATATCCGAGGACTCTATACCTTATCACAGAAAAATCTGTTCATTAATGTTGATTGCTGCCCTTTTCATAACAGCCAGAAACTGGAAACAATCTCAATGTCCATCAACTGATGGATGGACACAAGATGTGGTACATATTCACGATGGAATATTATTTGTATCTTTTAATAGAAGAAACTGTGAAATGCACAGACAAATGAATGGAACTGGAAATAATCATCCTGAGTGTGGTAACCTGATCCAGAAAGGCAAATGTCACATGTTCTCTTTCATAGCTGGATGCTAGCTTTGAAATATTATATAGACATGCTTCAAACCGAAAATCCAGTAAAATCAGGAAACTAATAAGTGATCATGGAGTAGAGTGGAGGAGACTTCCTGGGAGGGGTGATAGAATGCAGTGGTATGAAGGAAGAAAAGGGACTGTTAAAGTAGGAAAGGTTAAATGGGTTTGGGAATGGGAAGGCAGAGCAGAGAAGGGCATTTGGGAAGAGATAGGCAACACTAAAGGCCTTTAGAAAAAGCTATATGGAAACCTACTACTATAGAAGCTTCTTAAAGTAGACACATATATGTTACAAAAAATATTCAAAGTTGTTAGCTTATACATGTGAACATTGACCCTTTGCTAACAAAATAAAGCCTCAAGGCCAGGAATGGACTCCTTCTCTAGAAGCTATTAACCAGGGTTCCCATAGACGCCCAAACAATACTAGTCATTGTTTACCCCCCAGAATTTGTTACCAAAGAACCTATTGCTGAAGACACTACATGTATGAGCTATAGAACAATCAAGGAGACATCAAGTTGGTGCTGGCTCCAGAGCCTCCTCTTTACTGGCAGGTTTTCGTAATGCTGGAAAGTGCTATGCGTGTTATCTGAGGAAAAAATGATCACCAACTTATATTTTCTGGCGTACTTTCTTTCCAGATATTCTCTCGAATCCTTCTAGAAATGTGATTCATTTAGTACAAATAGTACAGATTTTATGTTAACCTGCTTCATTCCCTTAATGGCTGTCAAAAACCATTTCCGTTCCTTTCCTCACTCCTTAGATGTGCTGGTCTGGATAATTTGGAAGAGCACCTATAAAGCTCAGAACTCATACCAAGATGCTAAATCTCTGCCTTCCTTCTTCTGTATCTCAACTTGGCACTTCTCACCAGTTCAGAGCCAAATAACCATAGCAACCTCTTTAAGCATCACCTTCTCTGAGACATTTATAAATTTTCGGTCATTTCTGCACAAAATTTTTCTGCTCTTTCTGCTCATCTTTTTTGCACATTTCTACCATCCCATGCCCAACATATGGAATTAGTCTCGTCAGAGCCATCTTCGGTTCTTCTCTCCCTCTCAGTCCTTAAAATCATTATTTCAGTGCAGATGTTGAGCTTAGTCTCCTGCCTCAAAACCTTCCCACTGATGATAATTCTGGGTATCTGCATATTCTCACCCTTTCATTTTTCTTTATCTCTGTGCCCTCTAATTCTACTATGACCCAGAAATTTTTCTTCTGAGTATATTTCCAACAAATTAATACATTTGTACATTTTGCAGTAGACATATCCAGACCCATCCAGAGAACCATTGTGGTAATAGCTCCAAATGGAAAAGAGCCCAAGAAGAGTGGAAAATAAAATTGTGGTTATATATGCATAGAGTAGATTGCAACACAGCAACAAGAAGGGCACAGTGCGAAGATGAATCTCAAGTACATGACATCTGATGCTCTCTTACCTATATTACTATAGAATAGACACCAGACTCAGTAAGTGACACATAGATCTGACCCTTGCTAGAACCACTTTTATAAGTGCATCTAGTGCACGTTTCATCATGACCTATATTTCAGCCATCTGATATCACCATCGTTTTTCATGACCCCTTGTGCATACTGCTTTTTCTCTTCTCTACCTACCCATTTGGCAATTTCCTATATACCCTTCTAAATATAATTTCCTTGGAAAAAGCTTTTCATTTCTGCACTCCTGACAATGAATTTGTCAGCTTCTATTCTGAGATCCCAAAGCACTTAATATATTGAATTTTAATATCTATTTTTTAATTCCTTCTTTTCTCAGGAATAAGAACTGCATCATTTTTTCCCTTGTATTATAGTATTCCGCACTATAGTACTCTGGCATGTAGAACTGTTGTGGGGATTAGAAAAGATATTAGGAAGTAAAGTACATGGGAAATGAATGAATAAATGAAACTTTCTAAAAACCAAGCAAACATGTCAAGGGGAAATTAAAATCTAATTTGGACAAAGAACATCGAACTGAATCTATACAACTGGAATGCTATTTCATTTGTACTTCTCAAAACCGTGGGGTTACAATATGGCAATTTTACTCCTAGAAACTCTAAGGCTCTGTTATCTGTGATGATCCTTCCTACTCTACGCTACTATAAGGCTTGAAAGAAAATAGGCTGCTAACCCACAACCTACTTCTTTCTCTGCAGGCTGTAGGTGTTAAATCTGATGCTGATGATGTTCTCTGGTACACATACCCTTTCTGGGGGATAGCAGGAAATGGTCTCACTATTCCTTAGCCACAGTTTTAAAGACACACACAGAAAGAACTTTAGCTCAGAAGCAAATCACAGAGTACATTCTCTGGGTATGGGGCAAGCCACATGAAGGAAAAGGAAAGGCTTTTTTATAAGAAAATTTGAGCTAATACCCTTCCTCCCCAGGCCAAAAAAACCTATGCTTATTATCTCCAGAGAAATTAAAAATCCATTCCAATGAAAAAAGTTTCACTTATTATGGAATGTCAAATAGTACAAAGGTCTTGAAGAACTGAACCCAGAAGCTCCATACTGAAAATATATAGAAAAGTTTAACTGTATGTGTGGCTTTGTTGTGGCCAGTTACCAATTCGGTGATTGTCCTTGGTTATGCTTCCTGGCCTTTGTTGGAAGGTTTGGAGGACTTTCTTTTTTATCCTTTTGGTTTTGAGAAGAGTGATTAGTGCAGTTTATATTTTAGAAATGAGGAAAAGTAGTACTGCATAAAAGGATCTTGTTTGAGCTGAGAGTGTTAGGAAAGCCAGGAACAATGCAAATTAGGTCTCGTGGGAACATAGAAACAACCACTACAACAGCTTCACTGAGGCCAATGTGTCATCTGGAAACATATTTCTCTTACTTAGCAGCACCTCTCGGACCTGAATAAACTGCTTGAGTCTCATAGCAGCCTGAGTGTGTTATCTGTTACCCACTATTAGCATGACTCAGCTATATACTTTGGCATTTTTTCTATGTGACCTCCAAGTTCCACAAACTAGCATTCCCTGCCTCTGGAAGATATATGTTCAGGAGAATCAGAAGCCTCCTCTGTTGCCCCAGTTTTTTAGGGCACTATGAAATGAGCTACTAGCCAGCTTATTGCTTGCCCACACCTAGAAATCCAACCTGATTCTACCAGCTTTTGCTAGTTGCGTGTCAAATGAGTCAAGTTTGAAGTTTATGAAAGAAACTCCTTGGAAGAATATGTCAAGTGAAGCAGGCACTGGGACAGCTGGTCTGTTCAGGACATAATCATGAGGCCCACTGAGATAGCAAGTGTAGTATTTCTTATTTTAAGACAGAAGTTGCCAGAACGTGTCATATATCTAGCATATCATCAGTGTTCAACCATCACTTGGATGACTCAGTTAATTATACCAATATAAGCCCAATTGTAAATGAATGTCTCTATCAGTCAGCTGCTTTGACTAAATTAATGTATCAGCTGGCTACATTGCCTTGTAAAATAACGATTGTGTCCATTATCTTAGTAGCTTAAGACAAGACATATTTCAAACACAGGACTTAGAGTCACTGAGCTAGAACTGACCTGGAAGCCTCCTCCCTGAGGATTGGAGCTCATAGTATTAGAAGATATTACATAAGCTGCCAACCGAGAAAACTAATCAGTGATCTTACCCATCTGTAAAGCCTATGAACCCCAACAATGACAAGCCCAGCAAATTATCTCTATTGGTCCAGTACTGGCACTTTTATCCTGTGGGTAAACAACAGCTGTCTAATCAGACTTAAGGCCCACTCAATGGGAAGGAATTCATGCATGATACTGTAAAGAATGCCAAGTATACATGACTGAGGTCATAGAGCTTAGAGAAGAACTTACTTCTGTCACTTCCCTAAACCAATGTAAATTTTTTACTATATTCTAAATACATATCCTTATATTTACAAGCAAGTGTACCTCTCACCTCTTATCAAAGAAGCTTTTTTTATGTAACAGATGGAGACTATTACAAAGTTCCACAACTGATCAAATTCAGAGAATACGTAACTGTGAGGTGGCCTGTCCTTAGTGACACATCCACAATGCAAACTCTACACCTAAGGCTCAGGGAGCATTTAGGAAGAAGAGGCAGAAAGAACATAAGAGCCAGAGGGACGAGACGCCTGCTGCTACTTGATGCATTCTAGACATGGTAGGGAAGCTACTTTAATGAAATTTCTACAGTATGGTAGTCTAACAAGGTCTACATAATGACAAAACCAGTTGACATGCTAAGGTATGGATGGGGAAATTTCCAGGATCCCACCTCTAGATGAAAAACTACAGATAATCAATGAATGCTGAGGGAAAATCAGTTTTCTCCAGAGACTAACTCCCTGAGAGGTCATACTTAAAAAAAAAAATGGGCAGTCTAACACAGGTATACACAAGTACCACTAAATAGACTTAGTGCATTTTACATTAAATAAATGTGTGTTTGTATATATAACAATAATAACGTAAAGGACAAGAAATTGAGACAGAATGCAGAATGCAGGGGGCATGCGACGAGTTTGAAGGGGACTGAGAGCAATAGAAACAATTCAAAGATATTACTCCTGTATAAAATTCTCAAACATAAAAAATTAAAATTAAAAAAGAATAAATCCACAAAATGAGCTATTCTTTCATTGTGTCCATTGTGGGTTGTCCCTGATCCGTGTCATGTGCACTTCAGGCCCAAGCTAATAAAACTGCCTCTGTCTACAGTGACCCGAAATTCCAGTTTATCCAGCACAGCCCTGGTTTATGCCTATTGTCCCAGAATGATTATTAAGGCACTGCTTCTGGTCTCAGGAGAGCACAATCTCACTTTTACAAGAGCCAGATTTGGAGGATAAATCATATGTCACATTTTTCTATCTGAATCACTGATGAGAGCAAGGCATACAAAGAGGAGAAGCAAAACCCCACACAGGCTCTTAAAGTTGCTTCTCAGCGGCACAGGGACACACACTTTTAACCCCAGCACTAGGGAGGCAGAAGCAGGCGGATCTCTGTGAGTTCGAGGCCAGCCTGGTCTACATGGAGAGTTCCAGGCCAGCTGGGGCTACAGGGAGCCTTTGTCTCAAAAAGACCAAACTAATAAAAAAAGTTGCTTCTCAGAAATGACTCAAGTCACATACTTCATGATAAGGTGAGGAAACTCAACTGCCCCATGGAAGAGTGGCAAATATAGTGTGAAACAAAACCTACCGCTGTGAACATTTGTAAATGTGAAAAGAAAGTGTGGGAATATAGGTGGTTTTTTCAAGGTGTGTGCATGGAATGAGTAAAGGAGCCGAGTTAGAATTGCTGCAATTTGGAGTCTATACAACTTTGTCAATTTTCCAGTGATGTCCAATAGCCTCATTTCATGAATCAAGGAAAACTGATTGCCAGAAAGGGAAAGTAATTCATGCAACATCCTAAAAATCTGTGGTTTGTCCATGACTAAAATATGGAAGATTAAAAGTGCAATGGAAGGGAAAGAAGTTAGGTAACAGTGTAACCAGATACATCTAAATAGAAAGCAATTTCAAGCTGGGCTTGAAGGGTCACGCCTTTAATCCCAGCACTCAAGAGGCAGAGACAGACAGATCTCTGTGAGTTCAAGGCCAGCGTGGTCTACATAGTGAGTTCCAGGACAGCTGGGGCTACAGGGAGATCCTATCTCAAAAAGACCAAAAAATAAAAATAAAAAAGCAATATCAAGGACTAGCTTTGCACAACATTGGGACACATGTAATTGTTACAAAGTAATCAATGAAAAAGTATGAGAATTATATTAGGAAATGAAGTTCTGGGGACTGATATCATATGAAAAGTTTCCATATTGTTCTTTCTGATGTCTAACCAGGAGTGAGAATCAGATTTTTCTTAATAGTCCATGAATCAAAGTAATGGACCCAATACTTTATTGCTCTAACAAATCATTCTCAAGAACTGATCTGATTGCCATTTACTAGGAACTAAATGCTTATGTCTCTTCAAAATCCATACATTGGAATCTGTAGCGGTCAATTTGATATGTGAAGCCAGGGCTTGCAGAGGGTTACATGAAGTCATGGAGCAAGACCGTCATCGTGAGATCAGTGCCCTTCAATGAAGAGACACCTGTTCCTGTGACAGTGTCTACCCTGCACTATGGAAGCCTCTGAGGCAGAGGCTAGCATGGCCAGTTTTGGCTATTATCCAGACCACAATTTTTGAAATCAAGAATACATGTACTTTTTTCTCAACATAGAAGAATGAGTGGAGTTTTTGGTCTGAAGAGTCACTCATCTCTAATGAGTAAAGCCCAGGCAGTTAGAAGCAATTGTTTTAATGTCTGCTCTGATCTTCTCCTATCACTGGAGATTAAGTTATTCTAATGTCAGAAATAATGGACATAATCACTGGACATTGTCTCTTATCTCCTCTGGATGTCCCCTTCCCTGAAATAAAGGAAAAAAATCCAAACAAATGCTTCTACCCAGTCCTCCCATTCAGTCCAGCAGTCACCCAGCCAGCAGTAAGACAGTAACTGTAACCCACATTTTAAAATGAAGGAAACTTTCCAGAAAATGTCATCATCTAGCACAAATCCCTTTGATCCCAAATTCGTTTAATTGGTCCAAGGCAAGCGTACTGGTATTTTCAAAGGCTGTCCAGGGAATGAGCAGTGAAGATCAAACCCTACCGAGTTATTTTATAAAAGGTCATAAGGATAGAATGCAGGTGAAGTTATTTGTCCAAAGTTGCAAAGTCCGGATACAAACCTGGCTGTCTGGCTACAAAACCTTTTCTTCACATCATCATCTACCCGATGTTGTTTCTTGAGTTTTTACTACTCTGACTTAGAAGTTTGCTTAGATGACTAATCAGCCACATTGAGCATCAGTTGCTGCAGGGGTCAGGGACACCTGTGGGGCTACAGCATGGCCTGTGGCTTCATATGAATGTAGTAGAATATACTGGTCCCCATATCTGGGTGTTAAAAGGAGAACAGGGTATACCTAGGCTAACCAATTATAAGCAAGCATGTTAGTAAATTTCTCTGGCTTGCATTTGTAGATACAACTGATTCCTGGCACACTACATTGGCATTTTGATGAACCTTATATTCTTGGCTTGTTCTTGAGTTGCAGCAATACAGGGATTTCTGTCCACATGTACTATTAACTGTCATCCGAGCTTCCTACCCAGTGAAGCTGATAATTACACATTCTGGAAGCTGAGTGGCACAACCAATTAACTTGATAGGCCCCGCTGATTTGGGAAGAAACAAGACTTTAGGAATCTGTTTTGTGGTATCTCAGTATAAATATAGAGAAGTAATTAAGTGCAAAGACCACAATAAAATAACAGTGGCTTAAACCCAGACATAGAAGAAGTGCTTAGAAAGATTTTGAGCTCTGGAACCAAAGAGACTCAAGTTCAAATCCCAGCTTTGGCACTTAGTAATTGAATAGTCTTGCATAAGTTACTTAGCCATACTTTTAACTGTGTATCTATATATGGGGGTACTATAAAATGTGTGTTTTGCTTATTAAATAAAATAAATATATGTATATTCAGCAATATGTTTATCAGATCAAGATATAAAAGTGAATGGTATTCGTGTGTGTGTGTGTGTGTGTGTGTGTGTGTCTATTTATAATGTATTTGAATTGTGATCCTCCTTGTGACCTTCAAAATTGGGTAAAATTGAAGGAAAATGGATGAAACTGGAGAGCATCATGCTAAAAAAGTAAAGCAGGTGCAGAAACACACACACACACACACACACACACACACACACACACATGAGGTGAAAATTGGCCTTCTTCCTTACTCATTTGTTCCACATTGAGTCTAACATTGGCTAACATTGATACACATACTAAGGCTTTTACTGTCAACAGTGTCCCACTGAGTATAAACCAGTGTCTGAAGCTATTCTCCTGCTGACGGCCTCTCAAGATGCTAAGTTTTATGACCCATGTTAAGGAAAGCATTTTTGTCAAAATTCCTCCACTTTCTCTAAAACAGAGGTCAGCAAAGTACAGGCCAAGGGTCAATCCTAACCAGCCATGTGTTTTTGCAAATAAAATTGTATTGGAAAACAGTCACATCCATTCATTCACACATGTATGTTTGTTTTCTCTACTGTAGCACAAGGCCTCATCTGATCTCCTGAATGGATTTTCCTTCATCAAACTTCAACAAGTACTCTATTCAATCAAAACCTTGCTTTTTGTGTTTTATTCTTTTTTTATTTGTGTGTGGGGGGGTACATGTCTGTGTCTGTGTCTGTGTATCTGTGTTTGTATGTCTGTGTGTGTATGCATGCAAGCATGTAGGAGTGAAGGTCAGAGTACAGCTTGGAGGGGCTGGTTCACTCCTTCCACAGTGTGGGTCCTAGTGACTGACAGCATTGCTTACTTTAGAAATTTGCAGGATTATTGGATCAAACGGATAAAAAAATAAGCTTCGAAGGCTCTGAAAGACTAAGTAATTATTACTGGTACTTCAGACCTCAGGGTTCTGTAAGGTCCTTTGGTGTAAAACCAAGAATATATATTTTGGTGTATAACCAAGAATATGTATTTCATGTATGTTGTCTTCTAGGTGTATGGGAAGTATTGATAAGTGAATCCAACAAATACTTCTAAATCACATTTCTTTTGCTTCCATCCCCTTTCAACAACAAAGACAACAACGAAAATCAGTCGTGAATCACCCATTATGTGTGTAAGCACAGTTGCTATCTCCTACTTGGCTACTTCTGATTCTGTGCATTAGTCATGTTAAGTCCATCTGTTCTTGCCATAAAAAATTCAGCTGACTTTTGCTCTGACACATCAGAAGTTCACCAAGTTATGTTTCTCCTCCTCTCCCTAGAAAGGCGGGAAAGCAAGGATGTATCCCTGGCTTCTAGTTCAGTGCCTGACCTACAGTCAGTACTCATCAATGCTGAGGGAACAAATGAAGAAGATCCTTTCAATACATATAGTTTAATCTGGTGTGGTTTATAATCCCAGCACTCAGGAGGCAGAGGCAGGAGAATCCCAAGTTCATAGCCAACCTAGTCTATACAACAAGATCTTATCACAAACAAAGACACAAAAATACATGGCCCGGCTTTCCTGTTCATATGAGAATCCACATTTCATATGCAGGATTTTTCTTCTTATGGATATTTGTCTAAAGAGAACAAAGACTATGGCAATATGCTTTAGAAAACAATTCCACTTCAGCACAATTTCAATTTTTGCATAGTTCTGGTGAATGTTAAGTGGGTTTACACACGTAAAGATTTATAAATTTATGTGATTTATCCTTAATGAGCTAAAAATACTATTACTTTTACTGCAATGGGGATGTATCTCAGTACTATAGCATATGCTTTGGTGTATATTAGGTCCTGGGTTTGACCCTAGGAGTACACATGTACACACAAAGCATACTATCCTTCATTCACTTATGGGAGTTCATATTACGCCTCTGAAGTCGATTATCTGGATACTTATCCTGCTATGATTGCTTTGACCCCAGGAACATGATAACATCTTATTGTCTCGGTTTATTATGGAGAAATAACAGTCATCTTGTAGCACTGGGTGAAGCTCACGTGTGAAACTGTGTGTGAAAATGGACAGTACTGAGGACAGTGAATACTAGAAAATAAAGAAGCCCCAAGAAAAAGCCGTTAACAGCTTGCATTCAGGGCTAACTGATATGAGGGAGAGACAAGATCCAGTACCAACACTCCTAGGATTTGATTCCAGTCATAAGGGACCGCACTGTAAAGGTGTCAGGAGGATAATTGATAGTGATGATAGATAAACTTTCCCTAATTGCTCTCTTAGAGCTCTGGACAAACTCATAAAGAAATAAATGTATACAGTAGCCATATAACCAGACAACCAAATGTCTTCTAGCACTTTAACTATTGGATGATAGATCTACAATAACTTGCTATTGATTTTAACTCATTACTCACAAGTTGAAAGTTTAACATTTTATCCCATTAAACTCTTACAAAAAAATTGAAAAATAAGCAAAGTTACCTCCATTTTATCAATTTAAATCAGAGAAAACTGCCTAATGTTCCCAGTGGTCATGTATCCTAATGCACCCTAATAACTAAATCCCTGAAAATGTGCAATGCCACAGAAGGCAGCCCTTGCCCGTGCACCAATACTTGGGTAGTGAACAAGAAGATAGAAATTCTGCCTATGTGTAGGTGGATACTTTGGTTAAATAAAAAAGAGAAATAATTAGAAGAAAGTTCATGGGAGGCTCACTGGGCCAAGTATGAGTGAGATGTCAATCAGTTTGTCTGTTTCCATCTGGAATTCAGCCATATGGTCACACTTAACTCCAGAGAAGATGGAACACACAGACCTGGCCCAGGAGCCATTTCCTAGTTATAATCCTAAACCTACAAGGAGAAAAAGTAACTGTTCTTCTTCATCCATCTCCAGAGAAAAAAGTAGGAACCAAAACCTTATATCAAACTCAAGCCAATCTGACACTAAAGCCCATGCCTCTACACTATTAATTATATACCAGACCTACCCACAGTCCCAACATTACATCTAAGTGCTGTGTGTATTTAGAATCATTCACCTTTCAAACAACTCTATAAAATGTTAGACAGAGAAAGCATGACCCAGAAAGCTGAAATAGCTGGTCCACTCACTTTGTGGAAGCTACATGTTAGAGCATGCAGGTCAGCAAGGCTTGTATCAGCCTCTTATTGATATTATCCTGTCCTTCTGGATTACTGTAACCCTCACAAAAATTTAGACCAGCTCCGTATTAATAAATATCCTTATTACTAAGACAAAATCTCTCAAAATCAACTTTAAAAAGAAAATGTTTATTTGAGCTCATAGTTCATGGAGGATTATAGTCTATTGTGGCAGGGAAGGCATGGTGGTACAAACATGGGACAGCTGGTCACTTTGTATCCTCAGTCAGGAAACCCCAAGACAAATGCTGACACCCTACTCACTTCTTTCTTACAGCGTGAGGAAGCCCAGCTGGTAGAATGATTCCAACCACACTGAAGGAGGGTCTCAGTTAAACCTCTCTTGAAAGGCCCTCATAGGCACACTCACAGAATTGTCTCCTGGTAATGCAAACCCATTAGCCATCATAAGCCATGAAGAAAATACTCAGCAGGTTTTAACTGCATCTCCCAGGATAACCAATTGTTCCAAGGTATCGCTTGGACTGTTAGTTTGGCCTGCATGATACCATGCTGGATTATCTCACTTCCCAGATGTCCCTTCCTGTGCCTCATCCAGGAATCCCACAACAAAACACCCCACTGAGAGCAAACAATTTCAACTCTCTAGTCAAACATTTCATGTATCTGTAGCTTTTGGAACATAACCTTCCTCCCAAAAAGTTCACCAAAGATTGGCAACATTTGTAAGACTAAGAGGCTGTATTTTTAATCATATGTCACTTTGAAGTTGAAGGCTAAAACTGTATTTACTGGACATAGATTTAAAACCCTCTTTTTTCAAAGTAACCACAGACCATTTTTGTTTACAATGGAGTCTTTTATCAGAGCAAATTTCATAGCAGTTGCTGCCTTTTAAAAGGCTTTGTGGCATTGTACTTATAAGCTCAGGCTGGAGCTTCAGTTAAGTCCCAGCTATGTCACTTTCCCTAGCCATTCAGGGAAATCATATCTAATATTTTTGAAGGGCAACCTTTCCAGTTTGTAAAATGGGACAGTTCCATTGCTTGTTCTAGAATGCTGCTGTGAAGACTGGGAAGAATGTGCCAGATGACATTATTCAAAATGATCATTTTGTGATAAATACTTACCAGATTGTGTGAGCTAATTAAGTATGCAACTTTGCTATTTATTTTCTGAGATTTAGAACCCTTTCCGACGAATCCAACAGTTTTCCTCTTCCTCATGTTCTGAGCACACGAGTCAATACAGAACCAAGGATCAGTCTTGTTGTGGGATTTCCTTCTCATCCTGCCTTAGGGAGATACCCCACGGGTTCCAGAATGTATAGTCCCTAGTTTGATTTATGCGGCTCACCTGCTGTATACAACTGTATATACTGATTTTGATCTCCATAAATTAAAAAGGAAGTGAGACTTCATAGTGCAGTTATAAGATTAGCTCTGGAAAAAGACTTCAAGAATCTCAGATCTCTCTACATGAAGTTGGACAATCCTTAAATTTATCGATTCCTTGATGGGTCATGACTGGAATACTTGTATATAAATTTGAGGATCTATGGGATGTGACATGACAGTCTTGGAGTTTTCTCTGAGATCCTAGTCACCACCCATCAAAGAAGCTTCTTTTTCAAAAGACAGAGATAATTACAGAGTTCCTCCACTGGTCACACGCAGAGGTTTTCTGTGTATTGCACGAGTGTAAGTGGTACATCTAGGATGCAACCTCTACACCTAAGGCTCATGGAACATAGAATAAGGGATGAAGAGACACTAATGCATCTTTCAACTCTTATCACTTAAGCTCCCTTATGCAACAGAGAGACAGGAATGCAAAAGGTCACAAATGGCCAATGCAGAGAATTGCAGAGAATAAGAGTCTGCAGAGTGTGGGTCCTTGGAAAGGACTCTTATATTAAAATCCACCCACCCAGGGCTCAGGGACCCTGAAGAAGGGGTAGAAAGATTGAAAGAGCCAGGGAGGAGGTACATGACCATATGGACATAGTCCTACAGACACCTGGGACCCCTCTCACAGAAATTTACAGCAATGGTGTCAGCATGTACAAGACCTATGCAAACTTAAGCAGACAAAAACCCAGCGCAGAACTGTGGAATTGAACAGTAGGCCCCCAATCTTAGTTAAAGAATTATTGGCAGCTGATTACTGTTGGATGAGGAGGAGTTAATCTTCTTAAAAGGGGGAACTCTAGATAGGCTGACTAGATCCCAATGGATGAACTTGAACTGAGAGACATGTGGGGACACCAACATGACATGATAGGCCTTAACAGAATATATGAATACCAGTGGGGGAGCTATGGGAGATGCCAAAGGGGAAGGGGGTATAAAGATGATTTTCTGTATGAAATACACAAAAATTCAATAAAAAAATTAAAAAATAATAAATCAATTTTTAAAGCTTCTCTATTCCTCAGCTTTCCTGTCTCTAAGTAGTTACACCTTGCTATCTTTGAAGGATAGCCAGAAGTCCTAACTGATGCTGTGCTAAACATTTACAAGCATGCTGATTTAGATGAGCATAGAAATCTTTTAATCCTTACAGTGGCTTCTCGTTTTTCCCTTTAAATAAGCACATGGTACAGCTAAATCTAAAATGGCACAGCCAATGCTGAAGGCACTTGGCAGTTCCTCTCAAAGTTAAATGTGAAAGTATTACATGACCTTGGAATTTTCTGTGTATATACTCAAAAACTAAAAACATATGTCCACAAAAGAATTTGTAAATAAATGTTTGAAGAATTCATATTTATGATATCCAAAATGTGAAATCCACTTGATTGGCCATCTATGGATAAATAAATAAACATTATCACATGTTATTCAACAATACAAAGAAATCAGCTACTAATACATTCTGTGACATGGATGAAACTCAAAAACTTTATACAAAGTGAAAGGTGCCAGACAAAAAGACCATATGCTCTACAATTTCATCTCTATGGAATACCCAGAGTAGGTAATTGTATAAGGGTTTAAAGAAACTTAGCGATTACCAAGGGCAGGGAAGAAGATAGGCGGGATATATCGGGGCCATAATGAGACTATTCTAAAATTACATTGTGATAATGGCTACATAATTCTTTAAATAAACTAAAATCATTGAATTCTGCTCTTAAAACAGGTGAATTTTGTGACTTGTATAAATATAAATTATATCTAGATGAAAGAGATTACAAAGAATGTATTTTATAAATATAAAATATCTACTAGAAGTTATTAGCTGGGGTGTCCCAGAGTTCCATATTGCTTTGTAATCATACACATTCAAGAAGAACAAATAAGAATGAAAAGCAAAATATAGAATTCTAAATTTCCTTCTGAAATAACCAGCCACTGTGACAGAGCGGTACTCTCTTCCTCACCAGAAATCAAGTTGAATTAAGTATCAAAAAACCCTAAAGAAGTTGAGAATGTAGTTAGACATTGGTGTAAGAACTGGATTCTGTGCTGTCTGATGTTCAGTGTCAAAGATCAGTAGTTTTACACCCATAAGTATGTGATCTATCAGGTACGAAGAGTTTGACAGTTAGATGAAATTTGTTCACATAGGTTCACTAGCCTCAAATGTTTTAAGTATTTATTTGGTCACACCACTGTTTGAGTCAAATTCAAACATTCTTCTGCATTTAGATATTGAGAAAAGTGACTTGATTGATCTACTCATTTTATTTAGCATTTATAAATCATCTACTCGTGGGCTGGAGAGATGGCTCAGTGGTTAAGAACACTGACTCTTCTTGCAGAAGACCTGGGTTCAAATCCCAGTACCCACATGACAGCTAAAAACTGTCTGTAACTCCAGTTCCAGGGATTCAAGGGCCTCTTCTGTCCCCCATGGGCATTGCACAACATGGGTGCACTTACGTACATGCAGGCAATACACAGATACATATAAAATAAAAATAATAAATAAAATATTTTTAAATAAATCATCTACTCTATAACAATAACTAGTATAGGCATTAGATCTAGATAAATCACTGATCAGTTTTGGATCTCACCAAACAAAAGCATTTCATCTGCACAAGATGACTCTGGTGTGTTCATGATGATAAAATAGGGCTATTGATTTAATTAAATATTTTTGATGTTCAGACATCCAAAAAAGGGCAAAGGATTCTGTGATTAAATAAAACACAGTCTGGGACTGTCAACCACATAATGGTGAGACTTTACTGTCCACTGAGAAGTCATTTCTTGCTACTCTGGCCCCATGTCTTCCACGCACATTAAAACACTAGCAATCCAGAGAGATTGTTGAAAGGAACATATTTTCCAAAGAATTACATGATTTTACAAAAACAAATTGCAGCTATAGTCTTAGGCACAATAATGAAAGAACAGGCACCACAGTGAGCCACCAATCTGTCCTTGGGCCTCCTCTGTGCCCCAGGCTTTACCTTGACCATCCCCTTCTGCATTCAACTGGCTTCAATTACCACCAGCTTTAGCTTCAACAAACAACAAAGTTTTGAAAACTCGGTTTTCCATTCTTCAAAGTACATTACTAGAAAAAGCAAAATGCATGGCAACAAAGCTCATTTAATCATCAGGATCTTGCCCCTTGCTGTGGTGAAACCACACAGCTTGGCCTCCTTCCAGGGCTAGAATTAATGAATGAGCAAGATTCTCCCAGAAAGCCTGTAACTACTGCCTGCTTAGCCCAGAGAGCCTGTCCCATTATTTCTTTTGGCATGTCTGCCTCTGTTTCTAATGGATAGCCTCCCCTTGGGAATATGCACAGAGAGAAAGGTATAGCCTTATGAATTCATGTTTCCATTTCTTTCCTTCTTTTTAGAAACAGACTTCAAAAAACTTAATTTTAATGAAACAATAAAGTCTTAAGGCAGAGATCCATTGCGTGATCTCTGCTCTTTCTCATCTCTGTAGAATTTGGAACTCTCTTTTGGCCATGATCTTGAGCTATAGTCTCTTAGACACTAAATATTCCCTGAGTTTGGACCTAAGATGCTTCTGTAGATCAGTGTCATAGATCTTTCTACTCATCCTCATCCATTTCAAAAAGGAAGATCATGTCCCGAACTGGACTAGAGTTATAGGAGTTGGAGTTTGTTAGCAATATTAATGGCTGGTTGGCTTTCACATAGCATACCCTTCCTGATTGCTTCCTCTCTCTCTCTCTCTCTCTCTCTCTCTCTCTCTCTCTCTCCCTCCCCATAATGCAAAGCAGGTCTGACTGTGCACTGTGACATATTTGCCAACCCAATATCATCTATCATCTCCTTCTTTTGTGGATGCCATCCCAATTTCTTTTTAGAGAATTCCCTATCTTATCTAGACAGTCTCACAACTTTCATTGAATCACCCCACCCACCTTTAACCAAAGTACAAGCACAGGACACAATCTGGGACCACAGATATTCTCTCCTAATAATTTTGATCTGCAACAGGATGATGAAAAAAATAGGGACAGTTAGATTTCATTTCTTGGGCTGGGGGAAGGATATTTAGGGAAAGATATTTTATCTGTTTCCGCTATAAAGAAACCACATGTCCAGCTCCCACAGCCTCCAACACACACAGCTGTGCACCCTGTGCTCTTCACCCCTCCTTCTCAGTCCATGAGCAGCTCCACATCCTTCCAATAAATTCCCTCTTTGCATAAGTTAGCCAGAGTCAATTTCTGTTACTTGAAACCAAGCAGCTGCATAATAAGCTCAGTTTTCCTCAGTTTAATAAAGCCAACTTGAGGATGTAGCTAAGAATCTGGTCTCTGAAGATGGACTATGTTCCCAACCTATGAAGGATGTTTTAATAAACATACCATGCGCCTTAGACTAGTTTGTAAAGCTTTGTAGTTTTCTCCATTGCATCTGTCTCTCCATGCTGCCTTCCTTCCTTCTCTCTGCATGGATATGTGTGTATGTACACACACACACACACACATAGAGAGAGAGAAACAGAATTTCATATGAGACAAAAAACACCACCTTACTCTATGACCACAGTAACCACTGCTTATAAAAACTAATTGATATATGAAGAAAGATAAAGTGCCTTGCTAGTCTATAATATTTTTAAGTTAAGGGAACACAAAAAATAAAACTAAATGTTCAACACATACTAGTGAAGTATTACAGGTGCATTATGTCATTTAATCTTCCTTAAACTCCTTTAAGGGACTACTGAGTCTAATGAACCCTCTAAGATAACTGAGAATATCAGGTATATCATCCTGGTCTTCAGTGAGTAACTGTGAAAGTCAATTAATGCAACACAGGTGGGCACATCTGACCTTCACTCCATACCATGCTGACTCTACCAAGGGGAAACGACTTCCTAATGGATTAAAATCAGAATGATTTCCCCAGTAAATGTTATTGCTCATCATCAAAATTAATTCAGATATATTAAATTGATTCTATTTAAAAAATAGAATAATACAGTCCTACCTCTGCTCATCATCAAAATTAATTCAGATATATTAAATTGATTCTATTTAAAAAAATAGAATAATACAGTCCTACCTCTCTTGTATACCCTTCCTTTGGGTCTTCAATTTTGTTCCATAGATCTATAGGTCTATTTTTTGTGCCAGTACTATGTTGTTTTTATGACTATAGCTCTGTAATATATCCCATGCAAACTTGCCCAAATAGTAACCCAGCACAGAGCTGGGAAAATGAACAGCAGACCCCAATCTTGGAGTATTGACATCTGATTACTGCTAGATGAGGAACAGCTGACCGTCCTAAAACAAAGACCTCTAGATAGGCTGACTAGATTCACCAGAAGGGCAAGTAGTGGGGAATGGCTGGGGGTGCCGACAACACAGCAGACAGAAACAGGGATATCAGAGTATAAGGACTCTAGTGGTGGGGGGAGGGAGGCTATGGGAGGGTGCCATCTAGGAAGTGGGTGTATAGTCAAATAAAATGGTTTGGGATGTTCTGTGTGATATACACACATAAAAAAAATCAACAAAAATTTTTAAATGTATTATATTTGAAGGGGAAGCATGGAAATTTATGTCATGCTAATTAGTAGAGGTGATAAACATTACCATTGAAATCTACCCGGTGACTTCATAGACATACACAGGCTCCAAGGATCCAAGTGCAACCAATTATGACTAGTAATAACCAGATGCATACAGATTAAAGATGCATGCACCAACATCTCAGTGTTAGTAGCAAAAACAATGAGTTTTTCTATAAGGAACAATATATTCTAAATGAAATGGAGATCTTTTCTAAAGGTTAAAAAAACTCATTCAATTTTAAGTCTTACAGGGCTTATACTGAGTTCAATATTGTATAACTGTATTGATTCAACAGCAAACATAGAAATTTTATAGCCACTT